>NC_137901.1:66315282-66615282 GCF_963455335.1 Martes martes
AAGAACATAACTATGAGCAACTCTACGCCAACAAATTTGACAATCTGGAAGAATGGATACATTTCTAGAGACATAGTTAAATACCACAACAGAACCAGGAAGAAATAGAAAACCTAAACAGACCCATAACCAGTAAGGGAGATTGAAACAGTCATCAAAAATCTCCAAACAAACAAAAGTCCAGGACCAGACGGCTTCCCGGGGAATTCTACCAATCATTTAAAGAAGAATTAATTCCTATTCTCCTAAAACTGCTCCAAAAAATAGAAATGGAAGGAAAACTTCCAAACTCATTCTATGAGGCCAGCATCACCTTGATCCCAAAACCAGACAAGGATCCCACCAAAAAAGAGAATTACAGACCAATATCCTTGATGAACACAGATGCAAAAATTCGAACCAAAATACTGGCCAATAGGATCCAACAGTACATTAAAAGACTTATTCATCACGACCAAGTGGGATTTATTCCCAGGGCTGCAAGTTTGGTTCAACATCTGCAAGTCCATCAATGTGATACAATACATTAATAAAAGATAAGAACCATATGATACTCTCAGTAGATGTTAAAAAGCATTTGACAAAGTGCAGCATCCCTTCCTGATTAAAACTCTTCAAAGTGCAGAGATAGAAGACACATACCTCAATATTATCAAAACCATCTATGAAAAACCCACTGCAAATATCATTCTCAATGGAGAAAAACTGAAAGCTTTTCCGCTAAGGTCAGGAACACGGCAAGGATGTCCGTTATCACCACTGCTGTTCTACATAGTACTAGGAAGTCCTAGCCTCAGCAATCAGCCAACAAAAGAAATTAAGGGCATCAAATTGGCAAAGAAGAAGTCAAACTATCACTCTTTGCAGATGATGTGATATTATATGTGGAAAACCCAAAAGCTCCACTCCAAAACTGCTAGAACTTGTACAGGAATTCAATAAAGTGTCAGGATATAAAGTCAATGCACAGAAATCAGTCGCATTTCTTTATACTAACAACAAGACAAAAGAAAGAGAAATTGAGGAGTCATTCCCATTTACAATTGCACCCCAAACCATAAGATACAGGAATAAATCTAACCAAAGAGGCAAAAAATCTATACTCAGTAAAGTATAAAGTACTCATGAAAGAAATTGAGGAAGACACAGGAAATGTAAAAATATTCCATGCTCATGGATTGGAAGAGCAAATATTGTGAAAATGTCTATTCTACCTAAAGCAATCTACACATTTAATGCAATCCCTATCAAAATCCCATCCATTTTTTTCAAAGCAATAGAACAAATAATCCTAAAATTTATATGGAACCAGAAAAGACCTCGAATAGCCAAAGGAATATTGAAAAAGAAAGCCAAAGTCGGTGGCATCACAATTCCAGACTTCAAGCTCTATTACAAAGCTGTCATCATCAAGACAGTATGGTACTGGCACAAAAACAGACATATATATCAATGGAACAGAATAGAGAGCCCAGAGATAGACCCTCAACTCTATGGTCAACTAATATTCGACAAAGCAGGAAGGAATGTCCAATGGAAAAAAGACAGCCTTTTGAAGAAATGGTGCTGGGAATATTGGACAGCCACATGCAGAAAAATGAAATTGGACCATTTCCTTACACCACACACAAAAATAGACTCAAAATGGATGAAGCACCTCAATGTGAGAAAGGAATCCATCAAAATCCTTGAGGAGAATGCAGGCAGCAACCTCTTTGACCTCAACCGCAGCAACTTCTTCCTAGGAACATGGCCAAAGGCAACAGAAGCAAGGGCAAAAATGAACTATTGGGATTTCATCAAGATCAAAAGCTTTTGCACAGCAAAGGAAAGAGTTAACAAAACCAAAAGACAACTGACAGAATGGGAGAAGATATTTGCAAATGACATATCAGATAAAGGGCTAGTATCCAGAATCTATAAAGAGCTTATCAAACTCAACACCCAAAGAACAAATAATCCAATCAAGAAATGGGCAGAGGACATGAACAGACATTTCTGCAAAGAAGACATCCAGATGGCCAACAGACACATGAAAAAATGCTCCACATCACTCGGCATCAGGGAAATACAAATCAAAACCACAATGAGATACCACCTCGCACCAGTCAGAATGGCTAAAATTAACAAGTCAGGAAATGACAGATGCTGGTGAGGATGCGGAGAGAGGGGAACCCTCCTACACTGCTGGTGGGAATGCAAGCTGGTGCAACCACTCTGGAAAACAGTGTGGAGGTTCCTCAAAAAACTGAAAATAGAGCTACCCTATGACCTAGCACTTGCACTACTGGGTATATATCCTAAAGATACAAACGTGGTGCTCCGAAGGGGCACGTGCACCCGAATGTTTATAGCAGCAATGTCCACAATAGCCAAACTATGGAAAGAACCTAGATGTCCATCAACAGATGAATGGATAAAGAAGAGGTGGTATATATACACAATGGAATACTATGCAGCCATCAAAAGACATGAAATCTTGCCATTTGCGACGACGTGGATGGAACTAGAGGGTATCATGCTTAGCGAAATAAGTCAATCAGAGAAAGACAACTATCATATGATCTCTTTGATATGAGGAAGTGGAGATGCTATGTGGGGGCTTTGGGGGGAGGTAGGAAAAGAAAAAATGAAAAAATGGGATTGGGAGGGAGACAAATCATAATAGACTCAATCTCAAAAAACAGACTGAGGGTTGCTCGGGGGAGGGGGCACAGGAGAGGGTGGTAGGGATATGGACATTGGGGAGGGCATGTGCTATGATGAGTGCTATGAAATGTGTAAACTGGTGACTCACAGACCTGTACCCCTGGGGATAATATAAACATTATATGTTTATATATATATATTATATATATATATTATTTATATATATTTCATATATATATTATTTATATTATTATATATAATTTATATTATTATTATTATATATATAATATATATTATATATATTAATATACATATTATTATATATGTTATATTATAACATATAAAACATTATATGTTTATTAACATAAAAAAGTACATTATATGAGATAGACTACATATTGGAAATAAAAAGATTAATGACCTTAGGTCACAGCAAAGAAAAGTGTGAAATCTAATATATAGAGGGAAAATATTAGAGAGCAAAATTATCGGGGAACTGTGGAACCTTTCAGGAGCCCCAAGATAAATAGAATAGGGCATCCTAAAGGAGAAGACAAAGAGAAATAGAAGGAAATGTGTGCTTCCAGATGTTGAACAAAGTCCAAGGACAAGAAACATGAAGAAAACCAGGTCAAGGCACAGTTTCGCACATTCTTGGTGTGTGTACCCTTTTCCAGGCAACTGTTTGACTTGAGTAACCATTCATTTTGTAGTAACCATCAACCATGTAAATTTGTTTCCTCATGTTTATCAACTGTCGTGAGTATCAAAATGATGGTGGTGATGAAAGCAAAAATTAGAATGAATGTAAGTTATTATATAACCTAGTAAGTCTGCAGATCCCCTCTCCCTACTGCAGTAAGCACAATAGTCCACATTCTACCAGTCCCTCCCCAAGCCTATTTGTCTCAGTAGAGCATGAACCACACCTGTCTGGATCAGGGGAATCCAAGTACAATTGACAGTGTGCTATTAGGATGAAAACATAGATTGTACATAGATATTGAAATCTGAAACAACCTTCCTCAGGTGACCATCCCCTTTTCACAATCCTTCTCAAGAAACCGAAAAACTCATCCATAAGGAAAGCAACATCACTAAGGGGCTGGCAACACTGATATCAACTTGAAATGCTTGTGTGTTTCTAGCTTGGATTCCTTTTCAGTACTTTCCAGTCTGAGCTATGTTTGTGTTATAAGAGAAAGCACCAATGTCATGTTCAGTCAAGAGTACTCCTCTTTCCCTCCAGAAAAGTGTTTAGTGACTCCCCTAGGAGAATATGATGAGCCAGAAAATAGAGAATGGAATCCTAACCTTAGACTATACTCCTGCTAGATATTTAGTAACTTGCTCACCTAGAGAAAGACCAGATGCCCAATTCTAGAGGTCTCTATTCTTTTTCCAGAGCCTTGTCTCTCCTCTTCAGTAGGTGCTGTGTTAAACTCTCAGGAAGTTCAACAAACACTGACCCTGAGGCTCTCTTAAGCTTAATGTATCTTGTGTTCTCACCAAATAGACAAATTTCTTTCATTTCCCAGCTGTTTCTACTCACTGTTTCAAATTCACAAAGTTTGGAGATGCAATCAATGGTAAAAAAATGTATAGAAAATAAAACGAATGATTAATGCCATGCTCAGTATACTAGTTTATTGCAGATTGGATAGATAGCTGATTGTTCTTATTTTTTTTTAAAGATGTCTCTACTTTGAGTGGGTAGATGTGGTTTCCATTTATTATTCTTTCTAAAACTATAAATATTTATTTTATCTACCCTTGTTTAATTATGATAAGCTTCATAATGAAGGGCCATCTGTACCCCAATGTTCATAGCAGCAATGGCCACAGTCGCCAAAGTGTGTAAAGAACCAAGATGCCCTTCAATGGACGAATGGATAAGGAAGATGTGGTCCATATATACTATGGAGTATTATGCCTCCATCAGAAAGGATGAATACCCAGTTTTTGTATCAACATGGATGGGACTGGAAGAGATTATGCTGAGTGAAATAAGTCAAGCAGAGAGAGTCAATTATCCTATAGTTTCACTTATTTGTGGAGCATAAGAAATAACATGGAGGACATGGGGAGATGGAGAGGAGAAGGGAGTTGGGATAAATTGGAGGGGGAGACAAACCATGAGAGATTATGGACTCTGTAAAACCACATGAGGGTTTGGGGGGATGGGAGGCTGGGTGAGCTTGGTGGTGGGTGTTATGGAGAGCAGGTATTGCAAGAATCACTGGGTGTGGTGTATGAACAATGAATTCTAGGACACTGGAAAGAAATTTAAAAAATAAAAATTAAAAAAAAAAGAATTTAGAAAACAAACTCAAATACACCTGAGCACTTAACCTTTCTTTTACATAGAGCAGACAGTGAACAAATATAGAAAAAAAAGTTGCCATGAGCAACTAGAAGAAAATGGAGAAAACACTGGCCTTGTGAGAATTTTGCTGTTCATGAAAATAAATTCACACAGAATCCTTGAGAAAGAAACTGGGAAAGAAAACAAGCCAATGCAGGACAAAGCTACTCTCCCACAGTAGTGTTGAAGCTTTGGTCTGTAACCTCCCTCCTGGTTACCCCCAGCATGTTCAGGGCAATTCCAGAAATCAGATAAAAGGGACGGAAAGGGGAGCCTGAATGTGGAATGCTTTGGAGACACAAATACAAAACAAGAATATGCCAAGAATATCTCTGCCTCCTGAGGCATTCCCTACAAATGTGCCTTGAATTTGTTATAGTGAGCACAAATATTTAAAAATGGGGGTAGGAAGGTTGAAATTGTCTGACCAAAAGGAAAGGAAGGCCTTCCTCTCCTTTACCTTAGAAAATATAAGTTGTAAATTCTTTCTCTGTCCCCTCTTAAATTATATATACATCTGTTTCATAGGTAAATAAGACTCTTGTCAGATTTACAACCAAGGGATCTCCTTCTCAGGGATCTGAGACTCATCAGTTTGAAGTGAAAACATGAAGGAAGACAGTGTACCTTCTTTAAATTCTCTTGGGAGAAGAGCACGAGCCTAACATCACTGGGAACCTGGGTCTAAGTTGCAAACCTACCTCCTGGCATGAAGGTGTAAGAAATTGGGTTTTCCTCCCTGATGGCTAGTGATGATGAACATTTTTTCATGTGTCTGGTAGCCATTTGTATGTCTTCCTTGGAGAAGTGTCTGTTCATATCTTCTGCCCATTTTTTAATATGATTATCTGTTTTGTGTGTGTTGAGTTTGAGGAGTTCTTTATAGATCCTGGATATCAACCTTTTATCTGTACTGTCATTTGCAAATATCTTCTCCCATTCCGTGGGTTGCCTCTTTGTTTTGATGACTGTTTCTTTTGCTGTGCAGAAGCTTTTTATCTTGATGAAGTCCCAGAAGTTCATCTTTGCCTTTGTTTCCTTCGCCTTTGGAGACATATCTTGAAAGAAGTTGCTGTGGCTGAGATTCAAATCAAAACCACATTGAGATACCACCTTACACCAGTTAGAATGGCCAAAATTAGCAAGACAGGAAACAACGTGTGTTGGAGAGGATGTGGAGAAAGGGGAACCCTCTTACACTGTTGGTGGGAATGCAAACTGGTGCAGCCACTTTGGAGAACAGTGTGGAGATTCCTCAGGAAATTAAAAATAGATCTTCCCTATGACCCTGCAATTGCACTGCTGGGTATTTACCCCAAAGATACAGATGTAGTGAAAAGAAGGGCCATCTGTACCCCAATGTTTATAGCAGCAATGGCCACGGTCGCCAAACTGTGGAAAGAACCAAGATGCCCTTCAACAGATGAATGGATAAGGAAGATGTGGTCCATATACACTATGGAGTATTATGCCTCCATCAGAAAGGACGAATACCCAACTTTTGTAGCAACATGGACAGGACTGGAAGAGATTATGCTGAGTGAAATAAGTCAAACAGAGAAAGTCAAGTATCCTATGGTTTCACTTATTGGTGGAGCATAACAAATAATATAGAGGACAAGGGTAGATGGAGAGGAGAAGGGAGTTGAGGGAAATTGGAAGGGGAGGTGAACCATGAGAGACTATGGACTCTGAAAAACAACCTGAGGGTTTTGAAGGGGCGGGGTGGGAGGGTGGGGGAACCAGGTGGTGGGTATTAGTGAGGGCACAGATTGCATGGAGCACTGGGTGTGGTGAAAAAACAATGAATACTGTTACGCTGAAAATAAATAAAAAATTAAAAAAAAAAAGAAATTGGGTTTTCCTTAGAAATTTTGGATATCAACTCTCATGGGATTTATATGTTATAAATATATTCTCCTACTCCATAGGTTGTCTTCACTTTGTAAAATTACCCAGGCATCCTTCTTCACCGGATGTTTTGTTGGATCACAAGGGGACTAAATTCTGCATTGGTGGAATGATGTGCTGAATTTCCCCAAGAACAGCTGGAGTGCACTTAGTTGGGGTCCCCACTTACCCTGCTCCCACCACTGAAGAATTAAAAAGAGTTGCCACCTAGGAACATATCACACAAGGAAAAGGAACCTGACTCTGTCCCCAGAACATTCATCAAGGGAATGTCTTCCTTTGGGACATTGTTGGGAAATGGAGAAAGTGTGAAGAACTGAATTCTCAAGGCCACATTGCAAGAATCACCCACTGCACAGGATGGGCAATCATGTTCAGAGCAAGGAGGGAACCTCTGAGCAGAGGACAGGTTTTGATCTTAGAACCCCATGAACTTCCACCACTGAGGTAACTGCAACTGGGTGGATATGAGCAAGAGTAATACTTAGCCTCATCCTTGGGTTGGAGCCCAGAAGTGGTCAGGGAGGCTGTATTGCCAGACCAGCAGCCAGAGAAGTGATCAGAGATTCCTGAGGTACACTTATTGGCATAGTAAATCGCAGGTTTTGGAGTCAATACAAGGTGTTGTTGCTGCCAGAAGACGTATTCTGACACACCCATATCAGTGCTGCTTCAGGCATAGGAGAAGTCCTTCCCAAAGCCCCAGGTACTGAGGGAGGCTGAGTCAGGGCAGCGTGAACCCAAGACATTGAGAAGTACAAAGTATACTCTTTTTAATTCATTGCTGGGGCTCCAGGTAAGTCTAAGGAGGAGTAAAGGTATGAGCCCACATGTCCCCATGCTCCCTTCAGTGGAGGCCTCACCTGTGCCCTAAGTAAGAGGTTAAGGAGACTAGAATCCAGGCCATGGTGGAGATGCCCCAAGAGCACTGTCTCCTGAGATGCTAATCCTGATCTTGGCTCCCCCAGACCTCTCTTATCTCCTCCTCTTGCCTCAGAAGAGGGAGGCGCCTCCATGAAAATGTGCTTCCTGTACCTACTTCTCCTTACCCCATCTGATATGACCCTTCATTCTAGATACATCTGCATCCCAGGGGAGCAGAAATTTGCTGAAGGATTAAAACACACTGACATGGATCTTACAGGACAGAGCTCATGTTTGTGCCCAGGAAATGGAGCCAGATTTAGAATGCCCCTTAGTTCCTACTCTAGGAGTCCCCATATAGTTAAGAAATGATCCCATTGCTTTCCACTTGTGTTGTGTTGATTGTGCCTGGGGAAAGGAGCTAGAGGGGCTGAAATTAGGAGATCCACCCTTTCTTTTGTAGGCTCCAAAAACAGAGCAGGGGGTGGTTTCATATCACTTATCTCCTTCCTCTCCTACTCATAGGGTGGGTCCTCCCTCTTCTAAATCTCCTTTCCTTTCGGGACTCTGAAGCTGAGGCCTGAGGGTGCCTGTTGGTTTTTCAAGAAAGGACTTATTGGGATACAATAGATTTGGATCTCCCCTCACACTAGGCTCTCCTTTGTATGACTCAGGAGGGATCAGCTTTTGGAACTGCATACAGATCAGAGTAAATCACAGACATGACCTTCACTAAATTCAGGCCCTTGCTGCCCCCCAGGTGGCCACAGATGGTGCAACCCAAGCACCAGGGAAGGCAGCTGAGAGCTGGAATCTCTGCTCTGCTCCTTCTCCTCCTTCCTTCTTCCCCTCCCAGTCAGTACCAGGTCCATAGATCACCCCAAAATCCATCCAAGCACCTTTGTCTTTGTCGCCATCTTTCTCAAGAAAGGAATGGGTCACTTGCAACGCCAGGTAGCTTGTCCCTGGACAGCCTTGTCACAGGGTTTGTGTTAGTGTGGCAGTTCTTTGATCAGGGCTGAGTGTTAGAGGTCAAATAAAACCTACCTCTAAAGGAAGCTTGGACAAAAACCATGGTACGGGGAAAAATGATGGGATTCTTACAATGCTGAAACAAAAAATATGGGGAGAGTAGAGAGACACCAATAGGGAAAGTGAGAGAGAACACACACTCAGTCAGCATTGAGAACATCCTAATAAAGCAGGAGTACAATTTTCCAGGGTTTGTGGATGTGGCGGAAGTGACCCTGGTGTCAGGGTTACTCTAAAAAGCCCAACACTGGGATCACACATCAGAGTCCATTTCTCTATTACATGTGACAGAGGACGTTCTTCTCTTAATCTTTCCCATACAGAGACTAATTAGTTAGAGCTGTGCACCTTCCTGAGGCAAAATCCTATCCATCAGAGAGAGGCCTGGCATAGAGGACAATCTAAAGGAGATGGTTTAAGGGGAAATTCCTATCAAGGTTCAGTGGTCTATTCCAGAAGACACAGGACCCTCAGGAAACAGACTATGACTTCTAGGAAGTGAATGTTAAGAAGAAACTACTCCACACACCCCTATAGAGGGAGGTTCCTCCATAGAAATATGTTTCCAGATGTTGCCCATGTTGGGTGAGCATCTTCAGTACAAGTAGGGAGCCCGTGAACAGAGGGCAGATTTTGCTCTCAGTTCCTCATGAACTTGCACCACTGTGGAGAGTGTTACCACCAGCATATGAGGAGCAGTAATAATCAGCCTCATCTTCAGCCCAGAGCCCAGAGATGGTCAGGGAGTCTGTGTTGCCAGACTTGGAGCCAGAGAAGTGATCAGTGATTCCTGATGGCCGAGAACTCACATGATAAATCAGGAGTTCAGGGGCTATGCCTGGGAGCTGCTGATACCAGGAGACATAATTATACCTCCCAATGTCATTGCTGCTTCCAGCACAGGAGATGGTGACAGTACTTCCCAGAGCCGCTGATAGTGAGGGAGGCTGAGTGAGGGTAGACTGTGCCAGAGAACCTGAAAAAATAAAGAACACCATCTAGTGAGTTTACTGCATGGGACCCAGGTAAGTCTGAGGAAGAGACAAAGGATGAGCCCAGATGTTCCTTTGCCCCTTCCCTGAAGACCTCACCTGTGTTGAGTGAGGAGGGTGAGTAGGACCAGAGCCCAGGTAATGGTGGAGACACCCCAAGAGCGGTGCTTTCTGAGACCACAAGCCTGGGTCTGGCTCTCTCTTAACTCTCTTATCTCATCCCCCTGCCTCAGAGGAGGGAGGGGCTTCCATGCAAATGTAATCCTGAAAATGCCTATCTTCACTTACTCTGACCTCTCTATTCAAAATAATTCTATATCCCTGGATGGCAGAGCTTTACATACCAGACATTAAAACATTTCACAGCATTTTTTGAATTGCTGTGAGACAGAGCCCATGGCAGACCTCAGGAATTCAAGCCAGCCTTATAATACACTTACCTTCCACTGGGGAAGTCTCAGTGCAATGGGGGAGGAATCCCAGGACCATTTTGCTATGTGGGAGGAGGGCAAAAAGAGGCTGGCTGAGATTAGGAGAGATACTCCTAATCCTCTTTACTCCTCTTTCCAGGAGCACAGGCAGAGCTGGGGTCTCATTCTCCTTCAGCTCCATCTTGGTGCCCTTCTGTTACCTGGTCCACAGTCATCACTCTGTGCCCTGCTCAGTGGTTTGAGGTTAGGAGATGATAACTGATACCTCCAGGAAAGAAGTTATCAGAACACAACAGATATCAGGCTCCCCTTCCCTCATTTCCCACTTAGAGTAGCTCCAGAAACAGGTATTGGAACTGTATACAGAATAGGAGAACAAAAAATTGCTTTTCCCAAATTTAGGCCCCTGCTGCCCCCTATTGATTCCAGAGTATAAATTTCAAGCACCAGGGAAGGCAGCTGAGAGAGAGCTGGAGACCCATGCTCTTCTCCTCCTCTTGCCCTGCCTCCAAACCCTCCCAGCTCAGTCTGAACCCCGCCACCAATCCCATTTGTCCTTTACTTTCATCACAAGATATATGGCACCTGCTTAATTGAGTAGTCCTCATGCACTTTCTCAGCATCACCAGGAAAGTCAAATTACAGAGATAGTGTATGTGAGGTGGATGTGGCTCAGGGCTGAGGAAAATTCACATATTAAATTAATCCAGGCCCAATGGGTTCAAGGATGACAAAGAGGGACATTTAGAAAATGAATGAGTTTTCCACATGATTAGAAAACACAAATAATGCAAGAAAGTGAGAGCTGAGTAGGGTGGAGAAATTCCTCACTGAAAGGATTCCAGGGTCTCAGCCTCTGGGAGAAGGGACCTGGAGTCAAGATTGTCCTCGTGGACCCAGCTCCAGAGTCTTTTCACTAGGACAAGTCTGTTTGTCACAGGGGACATAGGATGCTCTCTGTCTTGTTTATTTGCACACATTTGTGACCTGAACTCACAGCTAGGTGAATTCCTAAGACAAAATTTCTTCATCCACAGAGATGTGTGACCTAGTGTGTTTTTCTTGAAAGAGGTGGGTTTGGAGAAAAACTGTTCGGGACTCACAGGTCCTTTCCAGGAATTCTGTGGACCAGAGAAGCTCAGATGACACTCTTTTCATGTCACTGTTCATTACACATGACAGGTGCTTCCAAGAGCTTCTGAACAATATGTCCCTGGTCTATAGCATAGGATGAGAAGTGTGGTGGACACTGGAATGGGGGAAAGTAAAAGTGTTTTGAGGGAAAAGCATTGTTTGGGACTTGAGAGTGTTTATGTGTTTTAAACATTCAACTACTTAACTCTTTAGACTTCAGTTTAGGTAATGATGTCTGTTCATGGGGTAATAATAACACAGTAACTAGATCATGACCTTGTTATAGTCAGGGATGCATCTGAAACTAGATTTGTAGCCATTAGTTTGTATCACTGTCTCTTGGGAAGCTGAGGAGAGGTCTCCCTTGAACATTCTGGTGTCCAGATGCTTCCTGCAAGAAACCAACACTGATCGTCATGAGGAACTGCCTTGGATCTGCTTCATCTTCTGTATTAAGAGAACCCCCAGGGCCCCCACAATAGAGGAATAAGGGTATCATGTAAAATGTTTTTGAGTATTCTGCCCACACAATTACACATGACATAGAAACAATAAGCTCGGCTGCCACAAAGGGAGGCAAAATAAACACTGGCACACAAGATGATGAATGCACAATGCAGCTAAAGCATGTAAAATTTTAAAAATTGAAAAATCAATATCGTGGTTCTATCATTTAGGATATAAGAAATATAGACATTCCTTAAACAACACCAAGTTAAAAGAGACAGAGAAAGAGAGAAAAAAGATCCAGACAACGTGTATGGCAACTGACTCAGAAAATCAATGGATGTATGAATCATTATTCATTCACATGCTGATTCCTTTCCCATGTAGGATAATAAAAGCATGGATAGATATGTTGACCCTAGGGACTTCTGAAACCTTTCAAGTTGTTCTAACAAACCTGTCTATTTTCTCATCTTTATATATTTTTATTTCTTATATTCTTCTTTTATATTATCTCTTTTTTAAAAATTATATTTAGTCACCTTACAGTACATCATTAGTTTTTGATGTAGTGTTCCACGATTCATCGTTTGCATATAAAACCCAGTGTTCCATGCAATATTGCCCTTCTTAATACCCATCAGGAGGCTAACCCATTTCCCACTCCTTCCACTCTAAAATCTTCAGATAGTTTCCCAGAGTCCATAGTCTCTCACTCTTTTTTTCCTCACAGTTATTCTCCCCCTTTTATTCTCCCCCATTCTGTTTTCCCTTCCATCTCCTAATGTCCTCCCTGCTATTCCTTATGTTCAGTAAATAAGCGAAACCATATGATAATTGACATTCTCTGCTTGACTTATTTCACTTAGCATAATCTCCTCCTGTTCCATCCATATTGATGCAAATGTTGGGTATTTATACTTTTCTGATGGCTGAGTGATATTCCATTGTATATATGGACCACATATTCTTTATCCACTCACCTGTTAAAGCGTATCTTGGATCCTTCCACAGTTTGGCTATTGTAGATTGGTGCTATGAACATTGGGGTGTCTATGACACTTTTTTCCACTACATCTGTATCTTTGGGGTAAATACCCAGTAGGGCAATTGCTGGGTCATAGGGTAGTTCTAGTTTTAAATTTTTGAGGATCTTCCACACTGTTTTCCAAGGTGTCTGTACCAACTTGCATTCCCACCAACAGTATTGGAGGGTTCCCCTTTATCCACATCCTCTCCAACTCTTGTTGTTTTTTGCCTTATTAATTTTTCACATTCTAACTGGTGTAAGGTGGTATCTCAATGTGGTTTTGATTTGCATTTCCCTGATGGCTAAAGGTAAAAATTTTTCATGTGTCTGTTGGCCATTAGTATGTCTTCTTTGGAGAAGTGTCTGTTCATGTCTTCTGCCCTTTTTTGCCTGGATTATTTGTTTTTTAGGTGTTGACTTTGAGAAGATCTTTATAGATCTTGGATACCAGCCCTTTATCTGTGGTGTCATTTCCAAATATCTTCTCCCATTCTGTGGGTTGCCTCTTTCTTTTGTTGACTATTTCATTTGCTGTGCAGCTTTAAAAACAAAGATTTATGAATATGTATAGTTTAATTATTTGAGAAGATAGTGGAGTCTGTTTCTACATGTTGAGAAACAACATACAAGATAACAGGGCTGTGCTAGCTAATAAAATCTCATATTGGAGTGATGTTGTTCACTTGACATGTAATTTGTTTGTGGATTTCCTGGTAATTCTCCCTATTATGAAAATAGAAACACGTTTCTCAGAAGGAAATTGTGGTGCCATAAAAGGAGACACAGTTGAATTGGCAGTGCGGGCTCCCTGCCCTCCTATGCCCATGTGGATACATTGTAAAGTTCTCACTGATGCCATGACAGTCAGGAAGCATGTCTTTTACCAGAGGCTCTAGAGCCCAACCAGGCAGTGGCCCTTCTGCCAACTTGTCTCTATGAAGACATACCCTACAGCAGTTGTAGCCTCTGACTAGCCCCCCATGGATAGGGGAAAATGACTTAGGACACTAATCTGTGTTCAGTAGCACAGACCTTCTTCCTACCGTGTTGGGCCCCAGCTGCTGGGGGATTCCATGTATGACACTGTTGTGGCCCCAATAATTCAATAATTCAAAAACAAAGGTACTGTTTCCTAGGGAAAGGAAGAAGGTAGGTGGTGAAAAGATTTTTGAGAATAACTGATGGTGAGAATATTATGGAAAGATTGAGTACTCAAGTGGATGACTGTATTTGTCAGGTGTCTCCAAAGAAATAAAATTTTTGTGAGCTCTGCTGTCCATGTATATATGTTTGTGTGTGTGTGTGTGTGTGTGTGTGTGTGTGTGTGTGTGTTTATTTATTGAAATTTTAAAATCTGTGATATACTTATATAAGTACATATTTTATACATCTATAATATTTTCATACATAAGTATCATATATATGAATAATATGAAATCTACATTATACATAAATATACAAAAATGATACATATAAATTTAAAAATGTATTTTTATTTATATATTTTTTAAATTTTATTTTATTTTTTCAGTGTTCCACGATTCATTGTTTATGCACCATACCCAGTGCTCCAGGCAAATACATGCCCTCCTTAATACCACCACCAGGCTCACCTAACTCCCACCTCCCTCCAGGCCAAACCCTTCACTTTATTTCTCTGAGTCCAAGTCTTTCATGCTTCCTCTCCCTCTCTGATTTCTCCCAATTCACTTTTTGTTTACTTCTCCTAATGTCCTTCATGTTACTCCTTATGTTCTACAAGTAAGCAAAACCATATGATAATTGACTCTCTCTGCTTGACTTATTTCACTCAGCATAATTTGATACAAATTATCAGTCTCATCCATGTTGATACAAAAGCTAGGTATTAATCTTTTCTGACGGAGGAATAATATTCCATTGTATATAGGGACCATATCTTCTTTATCCATTCATCTGTTGAAGGGCATATTGGCTCTTTCCATAGTTTGGCAACGTGGCCATTGCTGTTATGAATGTTGGGGTACAGATGGCCCTTCTTTTCACCACATCTGTATCTTTGTAATAAATACCCAGTAGTGCAATTGCAGGGTGATAGGGCAGCTCTATTTTTAATTTCTTAAGGAATCTCCACACTGTTTTCCAAAGTGGCTGCACCAACTTGCATTCCCACCAACAGCATAAGAGAGTTCTCCTTGCTCCACATCCTTTCCAACATTTGTTTCCTGTCTTGTTAATTTTGGCCATTTTAACTTTTGGCCAGTCTATCTCAATGTGGTTTTCATTTGAATCTCCCTGATGGCTAATGATGAACATTTTTTCATGTGTCTGTTAGCCATTTGTATGTCTTCTTTGGAGAAATGTCTGTTCATGTCTTCTGCCCATTTTTTGACGTGATTATCTATTTTTTTGAGTGTTGAGTCTTAGGAGATCTTTATAGATCTTGGATATCAGCCTATTGTCTGTAGTGCATGGAGCACCCATAAATTTCCAAGACTGAAACAGGAAGAAATTGACAACCTGAATAAACCAATATCTAGTAATGAGATTGAAGCAGTGATCAAAACCCTCCCAAAATAACAAGAGTCCAGGACCTGACAGATTCCCTGGGGAATTCTATCAAGCATTCAAAGAAGAAATAATACTTATTCTCTTGAGGCTGTTTCAAAAATTGAAACAGAAGGAAAACTTCCAGACCCTTTCTATGAACCCAGCATTACCCTAATCCCCAAACCAGGCAAAGACCCCATCAAAAAGTAGAATTTCAGACCCATGTCCCTGATGACTATGGATGCCAAGATTCTCAACAAGAAAAAGAAGAAAACACCTAACCAAAGATGTAAAGGATTGATCTCTGCTCTAATCTTAATTATTTCCCTTTTTGTGCATGGGGTTGACTTAGTTTGTTATTGATTTTCCAGTTCTTTAAGGTCTAAAGAGAGCTGGTGTATTTGGGATCTTTCAATTTTTTTGAGTGATGCTTTTCTGGCTATGTATTTCCCCCTTAGGACCGCCTTTGCTGTATCACATAGGTTTTGGACTTATGTGTCTTCATTCTCATTGATATCCATGAGTTGTTTAAGTTCTTATTGGATTTACTGGATGATCCAAACATTCTTGAGTAGATTGGTCTTTAGCTTCCAGGTGTTTAAATTCCTTCCAAACTTTTTCCTGTGGTTGAGTTCCAGTTTCAAAGCATAGTGGTCTCAGAATATGCAGGGAATAATCTCAATCTTTTGGTATCAGTTGAGCCTTGATTTGTGACCCCGTATGTGGTCTATTCTGGAGAAAGTTCCATGTGTGCTTGAGAAGAATGAGTATTCCTTTGTTTTAGGGTGGAATGTTCTATATATATACCTATAAGTTCCATCTGGTCCAATGTGTCATTCAAAACTCTTGTTTCTTTGTTGATTTTCTGCTTATATGGCTTGTCTATTGCTAAGAGTGGCGTGTTAAGATGTCCTACAATTAACATATTCTTATCAATATGACTCTTTGGTTAATAGTTGGTTTATGTACTTGGCTGCTCCCATATTGGAGGCATAAATATTTACAATTGCTAGATCTTCTCTGTGGATAGACCCTTTAGGGATGATGCAGTATCCTTCTGTATCTCTGACTACAGTCTTTAGTTTAAAATCTAATTCATCTGATATGAGAATTACTACCCCAACTTTCTTTTCAGGCTGTTGCATGAAAGATGTTTCTTCATCCCATCACTTTCAGTCTGGGTGTATCTTTAGATTCCGAATGTGTCTCTTGTAGACAGCATATGGATGAGACATCTTTTTATCCAGTCTGCAGCATTGTGTCATTTTATGGGAGCATTTAGGCCATTCTTGTTGAGAGTGATTATTGAAAGATAAGTTTTTGTTGTCATCATGTTTCCTGTGAAGTCCTTGTTTCTATAGATTGTCTCTGTAAATTTCTGTTCTATATCACTCTTGGGTTCTTTCTTCTTTTATAGAAACCTCCTTAATATTTCTTATAGTGCCAACTTGGTGGTCACATAGTCTTTTAGACTTTGCTGATCGTGGAAGCTGTTTATCTGTCCATCCATTATGAATTTCAGCTTTGATGGATAAAGTATTCTTGGTTGCATGTTCTTCTCATTTAGTGCCCTGAATATGTCTTGCCAGCCCTTTCTGGTTTGCCAGGTTTCTGTGGACAGATCGGATGTTATTCTGATGGTCCTCCCTCTGTACTTAAGGAATATCTTCCCCCTAAGACATCTTTGAATTTATGATTTATGAATTTCACAATCACATGTCTGGGGGTCTTTCTACCCTCGTTGATCTTGGGGAGGTGACCTCTCTGCTTCTAGGACATGAACACTTGTTCCATTCCCCAGATTTGGGAAATATTCATCTAGGATTTGTTCAACTATATCTTTTACTCCTCTCTCTTTTCTCCACCCCCTCAGGGATCCCAATAATTCTGTTGTTGGAACGTTTCATGGCATCATTTATTTCCCTAATTCTGTTTTCATGGCTTCTAAGTTGTTTGTTCCAGGCCTCCTCCTGATCCTGCTTTTCTATCAGTTTGTCTTCTAGATCCCTAGTTCAATCTTCTGCCTCAGTTACCCTAGCTGTTAGAGTATTTAGTTTAGATTGAATCTCCTTAGCATTTTTAAGTTCTGCCAGATCAGCTCTCACTTCTGCCCTTAGAGATTCTATGTTGCTGCTAATGGTCTTCTCCAATCTAACCATTGTCTCATAATTGTTACCCTGAATTCTACTTCTGACATATTGTTTATTTCCATATCTAGTAGTTCTGTAGCAGTGATCACAGTCTCTGAATTTCTCCTCTGTTGTGTGTTCCTCCTCCTAGTCATTTTGGAGAGAGGTGGTTGAGGGGATTTATAGCTGAATATATCAACGATGATCCAGGAAAGGTACATCCTGGAAAGTTTTGGAGCATCCAGAAGTCACCACCAAAAAGAAAGAAAAAAGGAAAAAGAGGGGAAAAAAAAGCTCCAGCCAGAATGAGCCCCCAAAGTAAAATTTATAAATTACAAAAACAAAAATGAATAAACAAAAAGATTGACAAAAGAAAAAGATAAAAAAGGAAAAAACGCAGTCAAAGTGAACCCCAAGAATAAGCTTTATAAAAAAAAAGAATAAGCTTTATATTTTACAAAAACAAACACAAACACACAGAAACACTGACAAAAAAAATAAGATGGGAAGGTGGTTATATACTCTTGGTATGGATGAGGAAGTTTATTTCAGTTCTTCCTGAGTGTATCTTGTTATCTTTGGTAAAGGACTCAACTTTACAGATATACAGGGTAATTAAAACTGGATATATTATTGAATAGGGTAAAAGGACTACCTTGAAGCTTATATCTGTGTATATATATTTAAAAAAGAAAAGAAACAAAGATATATGTATGAAAAATGTTCAAGTTAAAAAGTTAATATGGAATATGTTGTATTAATAATCTAGTTGAAATAATAAGTAGGTTAAAAAAAAAGAACAAGAATCATGAGAATGAGTAAAGGAAAAAAAAAAGGAGATAAAAGTTGTATCTATGAAATATACAGGTGTTGGGGCAATACCAGGAGCTTAATATATTGTTTTTCCCTGATGCTGGTGTTTATGGTTTTATGGGGACCTTGTGGTTGTTGTCCTCTTGTTCTTTTGGGCTGTCTTCTGGGGAGGGGCCTGCCACATTCTTTTTTCAGTCAGTCTTGCTTGGGTTGTATTGCCTTGTCTCCTATCAAGGGGCTGGGCTCTGTGGAAACCAGTTTTTCAGGCTTTTCTTCTCTGAAGGTTTTTTCCCTTGGCAGCTTTTCTGCACCTTTTCAGAGGGTCAAAATAAACTCTCTGCACCCATACCTCCAACTCAGAGAGAAGCCACAGTCTGCTCCCTTCTGAATGGACCAGAACACACAGACTCCCCTGCTGCAAACTCTTTGAACACCAAGCCTCCCAAAGGTGGTGCACACCCTCAGCCACTGTCTCAGTGGTCCCTGGAGTCCCCCCACTTGTCTCTGTACCCCATGCAACTAAAACAATGAGTGGTACTGGTCCAGGTGAGCCCAATCTTGGCCACTGCTCTTCTCGGGACTGCTTTCTGGAGCCCATGCCCATATCAGGCACACTTAGCCATGGTGGTGGTGGAGTCAGCAGATGGCCACAGACTCAGGGACCACCACCTGAAGCCTGCACTGGGCTCTCTCTGGCACGTGCCAGGGTGCACACGGCCCCAGTGGTGGTGCAGGCAGTGGATGGTGGCGGATCCAAGAACCACCAACTGCAGACTGTGCTGGGGTCTCTCAGCTGCCAGTGGCCCCTGCTGTGGCCATCCTGGGACCATGGGTTTACATCCACACCTGCAACCACCAAAACCCAGCAATTGCCCCCTAAGTCCCTTTGTTCTTTTTGAGTGCTGTTAACCAATCTCCAAGTTAATGGTGTTCCCCAAGCATAGGGCACATTCTTATTGGGGTATTACCTTCCAGTGGGTCACTTCTGGTGGCTCCCTCCCCCTTCTGTTTTTCCTTTGGTATCAGTCCCCACACGCCCAACATCTCTGTACCTCTCCACTGATGATGCTCTGGCCCCATAGAGACCCAGAAATGTATAATCTTACATCTCAAGCTGATTTCATGTGTGTTCAGAATGCTCTGGTAGATATTTAGCTCAATTCAGGGGACTGGTTGAAATAGGGTCTCCTACTCCTTTGCCATCTTGCCCCTCTTCCAACTTTAAAGATTTTATTTATTTATTTATTTATTTATTTGAAAGAAAGAGAGATCACAAGTAGGCAGAGCAGCAGTCAGAGAGAGAGGAGGAAGCAGGCTCCCTGCTGAGCAGAGAGCTCGATATGGGCTTGATCCAAGGACCCTGAGATCATGACCTGAGCTGAAGGCAGAGGCTTAACCCACTGACCCACACAGGCGCCCCCAACTTTTTTTTTAAGTGACCTCTCTCCACCTAAAACTAACATAATATCATACACCAATATTACCTAAACTTTTAAAGTGGTAGACACTTTCTCATCTTTTCATTAAAAAAAAAAATTAAGGGTATATAGCTTCACTCTTTCAGAGTAGCCAAGAGGCTGTTCCTACCTACAGCATGAGACTACATATGCAAAACACAAAGGGCTATGGCAGTCCCATAATGTCATATTGTAGCCATCCTGTTCACTCAATATTTATGCTCAGGATTACTTTATATTACCTATTATTAACATACTAACCACTTTCTCAGAAAGATATGGCAGCCACATCTTAAGGGACTCACTAAAATACGCAATGGTTCCTCCTGCCCTCATATGTACATGGAGATACTTGTTAAAGATCCTATTACTGCCATTCCAGTCTGGAAGCTCTCTTATACCAGATAACACAGAAACTAACCAGAGAGTGGCATCTCTATCTCCTTCAGGTTTTATCCACAAGGACACACATCCATAAGCAGGTACAATCTTTGTAAAGCCTTCTACAAAGATGAGGGACTAATTCAAGTCTTTATTCTGTGTCTTCAGAAGTGGATATCCTTCTCACTGTGATGTGACCCAGTAGCTTATGGGTCAATGTGTGGCACGTTTCCAACCCAGATGATTAAAACAAGAAGGGATTAACCGTTTGATGGGGGAAGAAACTAGGCAACTGGAAAGATATTGGGAAAATTAACTAAAGGAGAGAACATAATGAGAGAGACTGAGTTCTCAGGAAAGCTGACCATGCATCCTGATTTGGCCCAGAATGAGGGCATGGACAAGATGTGGTAGTTTCATAACTAAAATGAGGAAAATTCTGGAAAACTGAGAAAAATTGCTTATTGACACAGGCTTCCTATGGTATACCTCTGGTTCAATTAATGGATAGAGAATCCTTAGACATATTATGTGTATGTGTATTTAGTGATTTGTCATAACTGGGATTCTAGGTAGAACTTGGGCTTGCTCTTAATGAAAATCAGATAAAATGGGCTTCCCTGAGGAATGCAGACAAGCCTTATCTTCCCCAGTAGAAAACAGAATCATGTTGGAAAGACTCCACCCTGTCAGGGAGACAGAGCTAAATCCAGGATAGGGACTCACTGGTCGGAGGGGAGGGGAGGTTCTACAAACCATAGATTCTCAACTCCAAATTTCCCTGCTCAGCTTCTTTGGATATGGGTCAAAGATGAAGGGCCACTGGAAAGACAACATCTTCTTTTTTGGCTCATTCCTTCAGCTAGATCTTTAGCTTTTCATTGAGTTGCTGTTTTCTCAAACAGTGAGATGCAGCACAATAATCCATCAAGAAGGATGATGTTGACAATATGGCAGACACTGAGTTGAGTAAAACTATGTTATTTCTGGATAAATGATTCCAACCTGGACTTACAGTGGTGAGAGTCTGTCATTTAAATTAAAGATGTCACTGAAAACAGTGAAAATTTATACAGAGCACAGGTCTCTTTGTCTCTTTATTCCTGATATTGAAGAATTGAATGAAAATGTCCTGGGCACATAGCAAGGAACAAAGAGAGATTGTCATTTCCCCAGGCAGTTTACCAGTAAGCCTGTTTCATTTCACTACATTGCAGGATAGAGAGGATCTGAGAGAGAACTGTATTCTCAAGGCCATATTGCATGAAACCCCCTCTGTACATGGTTAGGTTTAAGGAAGCAGCTTCAGAGCAAGGAGGGAGCCTGTGAGCACAGGGCAGGTTTTGGTCTTACTTCTCCCATGAACTTGGACCACTGTGATACGCACCACCACTTCTATATGAGGCACAGTAATAATCAGCCTCATCTTCAGCCCGGAGCCCAGAGATGGTCAGGGAGGCTGTATTGCCAGATTTGGAGCCAGAGAAGCGATCAGGGATTCCTGATGGCTGATATCTTACACCATAAATCAGAAGTTTGGGGGATGTGCCTGGGAGCTGTTGATACCAGGAGACCTCATTAAACCTCCCGATGTCATTGCTTGTTCCAACACAAGAAATGGTAACTGTCTTTCCCAGAGCCCCAGACACTGAAGACGGCTGAGTCAGGGAGGACTGGGCCAGAGATCCTGAAAAAAAAAAAAAAAAGAACACAATATAATGGGTTTAGTGCTGAGGACCCAGGTGAGTCTGAGGAGAAGACAAAGGATGAGTTCATATTTCCCTGTGCTCCCTTCCCTGGAGGGTTCACCTATGTCCTGAGTGAAGAGGGTGAGGAGGACCAGAGTCCAGGCCATGATCAAGATGACCTGAGAGCACTGTCTTCTGAGACCTCAAGCCTGGGTCTGGCTCCCCCATAACTCTCTTATACCCTCCCCCTGCCTCAGAGGAGGGCGGGGCCTCCATGCAAATGTGCTTTCTGACCTGCTTCTCTTTACCCACTCTCACCTGAAACTCTAGTCTAGATATTTCTGCATCCCTGGGCAGTAGAGCTTAGCTATCCACACACTAAAACATTTCACATGCATTTTCTGAATCATAGGAGACTGAGCTCATGACAGAACCCAGGAATTCAAGACAGCATTGGAATATCCTTACCTTCCACTGAGGAAGTCTTGGTGTGGATGGTGGAGGATCTCAGGTCCATTTTGCTGTGTGGGAGGAGGGTAAAAAGAGCTCTCCAAACTGGCTCAGATTAGGGGAGATTCAATTACTCCTCTTCCCAGGAGGACAGCCAGAGCTTGGGTCTCATTCTCCCTCAACTCCTTCCTGGTACCCCTCAATTACCTGGTTCACAAGCATCACTATCCTGCCCAACAGTGATTTCAGGTTAGAAGATGTTAACTGTAACTTTCATGAAAAGACTATTGGAAGACTACAGATCATAGAGCGCCCTCCCCCCGTGTCCCACTTACAGTGGCTCTAGAAGCTGGTACTGGAATTGCATATAGGATAGATGAACAACAAAACTTCTTTTCCCCCCAATTCAATCCCTCTCTGCCCCCTAGTGGCCTTAAAGGATAAATGCTTAGCGCCAGGAAAAGCAGCTGAGAGAGAGCTGGAAACCCATGCTCTGCTCCTCCTCCTGACCTCCCTCCAAACCCTCCCATCTCAGTCCCAGCTCCCCTGGGCCCTTTTGGTGCAATTCAAGAGCCTACACTTCCTCCACAACAAAATATGTTACCTGAAAATCGAGTGGCCCAGAAATACCGTTCAGAATCACCTTGCTCATACCAGGAAGGCCGTGTCACAGGGATAGAATCTATGAGTTGGGTGTAGCTCAGGGCTGAGGAAACAACACAAATTAAATAAATTCAGTCCCAGTTGATTCAACTATGACAAAAGAGGGGCATTGAGGAAATGACTGAATTGTGCCAGTGATTAAAAAACAAGAATTATGCAAGAATAAGAGAGTTTAGTAAGGTAGAGGAATACATCATTGAAATCAAGAGAAAGGATTCCAGGGTCTGAGCCTCTGGGAGAAGGGGACAGGAGTCAAGATTGTCCCCAGGAGCTCAGCTCCAAGAACTTCTCTCCATGGCAAGTCTGTGTGGCCACAGGGGACACAGGATGCTCTCTGTCTCTTAGTGCACACTTTATGATCTGACTTCACAGCTGTGTGCTTTCCAAAGGCAAAGTCTCCTCATCCATAGAGAGATGCTTGTGTGTTTTTCTAGGAGGTGAATTTGTAGAAAAACTGATCAGGTCTGATAGATCAACCCAGGAATTTTAGGCGGAGAGTTGGTCTGATGACGCTCTTTTCATGTCACTGTTCATACCACATGACAGATGATTCCAAACCATTCTCAACAACATTACCCTTGTTGAGAGCATGGGATGGGCAGAGCAGTGGCCACTTGGTGGGACAAAGGTAAAGGGTTTGGGGGAAGTAATCATTTGGTACTTGAGGTTATGGTTTGTGTGTTTTAAACATTTAACTATTGAATTATTTAGACATTTGTTTAGGTAAATGTGTCTATTTTTTGGATGATAATAACATGGAGGCTACATGATGACCTTGTCTGAAATCAGTCAATAAAGCTGCCGAAACTAGATTTGTAGCCCATAATTTTGCATCCCTGTCTTTGGGGATCATAGCAGGGAGGGCTTCTATAAAGAGTCCAGATATCCAGATGCTTTCTGCAAGAAACCAACCACTGGTCTTCATGAGGACCTGCATTGTATCTGTTCCATCTTCTGCAAGTTCCAGAAGCACCCTCAGGGTCCCCTATAATAGAGGAGTAAGGGTTTCATGTGTAATTCTGTTGGAATGTTGTGCTCACACAATTACACAAGACATAGAAATAATAAGCTTGACTGCCACAAAAGGAGGCAAAATTAACACTGGTATGCATTATAATGAATGAATAATAAAGCTAAAGCATGTCAAAATTTTAAAATAAAGAAAACAATACTTAGGTTCTTTTCTTTTAAGACATTTTAAACATAGAGATTTTATAAACAACAGCAAATTAAAAGAGACAGAGAGAAAGAGAAAATATCCAGACAACATAAATGGCATCTGACCCCCAAAAATCAATGGACAGATGAATGCAAATTCCCTTCACATGTAGGATAATAAAGTCATAGGTAGGATACTGACATTAAGAACTTCTAAAACATTTCAGATTGTTCTATCAAAGGCAAAGGAGTCTGTTTTCTAGTCTTGAAAAAAAGATTTTAAAATATGTATATTTTAACTGTTTGAGAAGACACAGGAGGCACATGATGAGACACAACACACAAGACAAAAGGGCTAAGAGAGCTCCACAAATCTCATATTGCGGTGATTCTGTTCACTTCACATATTGTTTGTGGTTTTCCTGATAATTATCCCTATTATGAAAATAGCAACTAATTCTTCAGAAGGAAATTTTGGTCCCATCCAAAAGCAAACACTGTTGAAGTGGCAGCGGGGGCTTGTGAATACTTTGTAAAGATCTCATTGATGCCACAACAGTCAGGGAGCACATATTACACCAGAGGCCCTGGAATACAACAAGACAGTGATCCCTCAGGCAAATGCTTGTATCTATGAAGATGCACAGCCTATAGCAGGTGCTGTTTCTGACCAGTTGCATAGACAGGGCTGCAACTCAGGTCTCTATTCTGTTCTCAGAAACATAGACTGCCTTCCCACTGTGCTGGGACCCAACTGCTGAGGAGTTCCATATATGACACTGTTCTGGCCTTGAAGATCAAAGCATGAATTTGCCGACTGTTACCAGGGAAAGGAATAAGGTAGGTAGTAAAAAGCTATTTGAAAATAATTGATGGTGAGAGCATTATGGAAAGATTGATCTCTCAAGAGGGTGACTATTTTTCAGGGCTCTCCCCAGAAACAGAACTAATATGAATTATGTTTGTGTGAGTGTGTGTATCTGTATGTGTGTGTGTGTGTGTGTATATATATATACACACTTATCTTTTAAATATATTATGTGTAATATGTATTGATATATAAATATATAACATATTTTGTACATAAATATGTAATGTTTTATATATGATTATAATATATACATTATATGAAATCTACATTATATAGAAGTACACAAAAAGACACATATAAATTTAAAAGTATATTTTATACATATGAAATTTTATGTAATTATGAGGATTGGTGCACATGATTATTGAAGAATGGAGATTCATGAGCTGCCTTCTACAAGCAACAGACTTGTGGAAAGTCATTGGTATAATTCACTTTGAGTCCAAAGGCCTGAAAACCTGGGAAGCCAATGATGTGAATTCCAGTCTAAGGGCAGAAGAATGTGAAACATGATTCCGTTCCAAACAGAGGTGGGACATGGAGGTGATTTCCTCTATCTCTGGCTTTTGTTCCACTTGGGCCCTCATGAATTGGGTCAGGCACACACAATTTAGGACAGCAATCTACTGTACTGAACCCACCAATTCAAATTCTAATCTCAGCCAGAAACACCCTCACAGGCACATCTTAAAATAATGTTTCATCTGGGCACCTCGAGACCCATTCAGGTTGACACAAAAACAAGCATCACAGTGACCATCTTTCCTGATTTCCCACCTGGGAATGAGGTTGTTGCAAGGACATAGTACTTCCAATGTTAAACTGGGCAACTTTTGGCAACATGACTAGAGTTGGGCACCTCCCAGGTCATCTGATGCCTAAGATTAGCTTCATTCAGTTGTTCAAACAATTCATGGATCTATTTATAATTTATTAAATTAATTTATTTTTATTAATTAACAATCCATCACAACTGGAAACCCAGCTAGACATTGGTTGCACATCAGGGAAAACAAATGCTTTGGCTTTCCTGAGGAAAGAGGGACAAACCAATCAGCTATATCTTCCTTTCTGGAAGAAAATGAGTTCTCCTAGAAGTAGCCCACACTGACGGAGGCACTGATTCTTCATTTCTTTGTTGCTGAGCTGAAAAGATGGTAAAAGTCCCATTCTGGGACCAGAGCACAAAGGCAAAGAGGAAGCCAGCATTGTACCAAAGGAAAACACCAGAGGACAGTGGCATTGGGATCTTACGTTGGTCAAGGAGAGGACCTGAGAGAGATCTGAATTCTCAAGAGCATGCTGCATGAAATCACTGCTGCAAAGGGCTTGGGAAGCATCCTCAGGACAAGGGGAGATCCTGGGAGCAGCAGAAGGCAGCTTTCCTCTCAGTTCCCCCAGGAACTTGCACCACTGTGGAGAATGCCACTACCAGCCTATGAAAAACAGAAATACTCATAGTATCCTTAGTCTGGAGCCTAGAGATGGTCAGGGAGGCTGTGTTGCCAGACTTGGAGCCAGAGAAGAGATCAGGGATCCTTGAGAGTTGAGTATTGACATTTTAAATCAGAGCTTTGGGGGCCATATCAGAGTACTGTTGGTGCCAGGAGACATAATTATACCTCCTCCCAGAGTAATTCCTGCTTTCAGCACAAGAGATGGTAACTGTCTGTCCAGAGACCCAGGCACTGAGGGAAACTAGTCATGGAACACTGGGCCCTGGAACCTGAGAAGAGGAAAAATAAACTCTTAATAGGTCAGTGCAGTGTTCTCAGGTGTGTCTGACCAGAGACAGTGAATCAACCCACATGTCCACATGAACGCTTCCCTTGAGTCCTCACATGTGCCCTGAGAGAAGAGATTGAGAAGAACCAGAGTCTAAGACATGGTGGAGATGTATCAACATCACTACCTTCTGAGACTGCAGTCCTTGGCCTGGATCACCCATTCCTGTATTATAGCCTCCCTCAGCCTCACAGGAGGCTTCCATACAAAGTGCTTCTTGCACCTGTCTCTCCCCACCTGCTCTGATCCGATTCTTCATTCTAGATACTTCCACATCCCTGGACAGTAGAGCTTAGCTGAAAGACTGAAACAATTTCCATGTATTTTTTGAAGGTCAAGAACTTGATTTTTTATGCCTAATTTGTCCAAAAGACAAAGAGATCCTTATACTCATGGTAATGATCTCCTGGGCCTTCTGTGTTTCTGCTATACTATGACCATGTGTCCGTGACTATTTGAGGCAAGGGCCCTTTGTTTTGTGCCCTCTGCTGGGCTCCATCTTCTGAGAATCTCTCTACTGTTCGAAAAGAGTCACTGGCCACCCCAGTGGAAACATCTGTCATGAGTTGTTGGTGGTGGGCTCTCACCCAGCTGCAGGCTGTCACCATCCCCACCCCTACTTGTTTGTGCTCATGCAGGTGCAACATAAAAAGCCAACAACTTATTTGTAAATGATGTGCATGGGAGAGACAGATGTGTTGAAGTCCCTTGAGTTGTTGGGTGCCTGGTCCCTTAGTGTCTCTGCGATGACAAGACTGTGTCTCTGTGATGATTCCAGTCTTGTGTTGCCCCTGGCAATGCCCTCTGAAGGGTGCCCACTCTCCAGGATCTCTCTACTGTTAGGAAAGTGTTGCTGCCTGCCACAAGAAAACACCTGCTGTTGGCAGGGGGAAAAGGGGGGTCTCCCTCTCCTGCAGGGTCATCACTGACCCCACCCCACTTCGTTGTGCTGAAGCATCCACAACATCAGATCCCACTAGTGGGTCAGCCACCACCACCCACTCACCACCTGCCCATTAGAGGCTCAGGTGTGCGGGTGTGAGGAAACCACTAAAGAGAACAAGGAGCACAGTCCAGGAACAACAGCTATACATGTGTGTCTTCTCTTCCTCCTTCTGTCCCTTCATCCTTAAATAAACAGCTTCCCTTTCCCATACTCTGAGTCTCAACCTGAGAAGTGAAGACTAAAAATTATGTTGCCTATGGTAGGTGTTCTATGGAGAGATGAACCTGAGAAGGCAGGTACAGGTTAGATGAGGTGTATGTCTGTGTCCACAAGACTGGTATTTGTTATAAACCTCATATTGTTCAGTATTCCATTCCATTTTATTTGGAGTTATTTCTTCAGTCGTGTGTGTGTGTGTGTGTGCGTGTGTGTGTGTGTTAAAGATTAGATGTATTTATCTGAGAGAAAGAGAGAGAGAGAGAGAGAGCAGGAGCAGGGGGAGGGGACAGAGGGAGAAACAGCCTCACTGCTGAGCTGCAGGGCTCTATCCCAGGCTTCCAGATCTTGAACTAGGATGAAGGCAGAAGCCAAACTGACTGAGCCACCCAGTCATCCCTGTATGTGTTTGTGTGTGTGTGTGTGTGTATGTGTGTGTGTGTGCACGTATGCACGCATTTCAATTTTTCTGGCTTTCTCCCTTCTTACCACATCCACAGGCCCAAATAAAGCCAACCTCCTAAAGCTGGAACACTGAAGGCACAGAAACCTTGTGAAAATATGTCTTCCTCCTTCCTTCTTCAAAAGCTTTTTTTCTTTTCTTTTCTTTCTTTCTTTCTTTCTTTCTTTCTTTCTTTCTTTCTTTCTTTTCTTTTCTTTTCTTTTCTTTTTTTTTTTTTTGATTTACCACTTGATTGACTTTTGCAATCCTATTATATGAAGTTGCAACCCAAGCTTTGAGGTTGCAATACTCGGGTGGAGAACAACCTTTCTTCCTGACAATGAACACAGGACTTGTCAATATGGTAATGCTGTTGTTGCTTTCTCTTAAATATCCATTGTACATTATAATTGAGAAACCAGTTCTTCTAAAACCTGGACTCCCTTGCAATCCATCTTGCAAGGAAGATGTTTCTGTTTACTTATCCCTTTTTGTATCTGCATCTTCTTTTATAATAGTCTCTGTTGTTTGCCCTTAAAATCCTTGATGAATACTGGAAGGGAGTCTTCCAGGTAGATGTGCACCTGTTACAGAGGGAGGGCAGCATTAGTAAAGGAAAGAAATGTGCAGACAAAATGAAAACAGAGAATGTCCCTACATTCTTTCATAAATTTATTATGACTTAAAGGAATAGTGTGGTGTATGTTAGACACTATACAACCAATGTAAATGAAAGACCAAGGCAATAATCTTCACTGATAGGTATCACACTGGCTGGTAAATCAGGGGGATTGCAGTGCATGGAATGCACCCATCTGCCATTAGCAGAACTTTCCTTGTTTTTCCTCCTTAATGACCCTCTCTGAACTTCCTAAACTACCCACATGCAGTCTTCCCAGAGAAGGTGACCATTATTTGTAAATCAATGTGGCATACAGAGTCATGCATGCAGTAGGCACTGAGTAAGCATCACTGGGAAACCATCATGATCACAGGCCAGCAACAGGCAGCACCAACTGGACACACACAAGAAAAAAAAATTAAACTGGACACCTGATCCAGTGCAGCCATCAGCTTAAGCAGGGAACCTGTGAAGAGGACAACCTGCAGGATGGTGGTGCAAGGAGGTACGGCTATGTTTTGCCACTCCCCTAGTGTGCTAAGATGGTACCCCTGTCTTTGTGCCTGGAACACTCTGTGCCTCCTTGGTGCTCTGGGAGATCCAGCTGCATTCAGGCTCTGGTGAGGCTGGGGTTCAGGCTCTGCACTTAGGTGCCTGACCACTCACCAAGGGGGAGCACCAGGTCTCTCCTTCCCTGGGTGCTGTGGACATAGTAATACCTGCTAGAGTCCTGGAGAACCTAGGGCAGCCTCAGGTTCTTTCCACAGATCACAGCAACCCCAGCCCTGGCACCTGGGAGGCAGGGACAGAGGAGGACAATGCTATGCCCCATTCCAGTTTCCTTCTAGGTCTCTCGCAGCAGACATGGGGGAGACAGTATCAGTGGTGCTAAGCCCACTCAGCAGACATGCAAACAAAAGAGGTATTTGAGAGTCAAGGGGGACACTCTCTGTTACCAACAACCCTTCAACCTCTCCTCCTTCCATCACCTAGTGACCGCCATCCCCCTTGAGTCCCCTCTGGCTAACAGCCTGGGCCTCTCTCCTTCAAAGGAAGAGAACATTTGGCTGAAGCCCTTCCTTGTCCACCCTGCTGTCTTCCAGGGGCTGGATGCTGATGGGAAACCTGGAGAAGCCTAAACCGAATGATGGGAGCATGTGGGGGACCCTGGAGTCCATGACGGCATCCATGGTCTGGGCAGAATGACTTGAATCTCCACAGCAGCCTTGTCCTATTGCTAGATGTGCCCCAGGAGACCTGAGAGGTCTGTCCTGGACCAGCCCCTTGCCTGGGTCTCTAATCTCCTTCCTTGGTGCCAGGACCTGGACACTGTATGCAGCCCATTTGCCTCTGCACTGCCTAGCCCCCATGTCCTGGGCCCTCTCCAAACTTTGCTGCATGGAGGGATACTAGCAGATGCAGTGGGACCTCCTCTAAAAGCTTTCAAACTCTTTTCCTATTTTGTCCTTTATCTATTTCCTATGGCTCAAACTGACAAATTTCCATGTTAACATCAACATTATGCCTTTTGGGTTACATTTAAGTTGGAATAAGCAGACACTGCCATTTCTCCTTCTGCATACCACCATAAGTCCTGGGAGCCTGCAAAGGGTAGAAGCTTCCATCCCTAGAAAACTAAACCACAGAGAATAGACTGGGAAATAGGCTGGCATTTGTAGTTACATCGAACCCATAGAGAGTTTCCTATCTTTCCTTCAGTGCCCAATGGCCTGGACCTAATACAACAGATAGGAAAAACACCATCCCTTTTCCCTTATAGGAAGCTCTCAGGGAGAAGCAGCTCTTGGATCTTCATCAGACCAAGGTAAACCACAACCATAATCTTTCCCAAATATAGGCCTTCCCAATGCCATGGTGGCCTTCCATTGTGCAACACAAGAACCAGGGAAGACAGCTGAGTGGGATCAGGAAATCTCTCCTGTGTTCCCCTACTCTAGTCTCTTTGCCCTCCCTGTTCAATACCAGGCCCCTGGCTCCTCCACAGGCATCTCCTTCTCCTCCTCCTTTTGCTTTTCTGAAATAACCCAGCAAGGTGGGTCATCTTTTTTTTTTTTTTCTGTAATTAATATTGCTTAAAGATTTGTATTTCTTTTCAATTTTTAATTTTCTTTATCTCTTTAATTTAAATTCAATTAAATAACATATACTGTATTATTAGTTTCAGAGGTAGTGTTTTGTGTTATATCAGTTGGAAGTAACATCCAGTGTCACTATATCGAGGGCCCTCCTTAATGCCCATCACCCTGATACCCCATCCCATTAGCCACTTCCATTCCAGGAAACTTCAGATTGTTTCCTCTGATTATGAGTCTCTTATGGTTTGTTTCCCTCTCTGATTTTGTCTTATTTTATTTTTCCCTCTTTCCCTCTTTGATCCTCTGTTTAGGTTCAAAACTCCACATAGAAGTTAAATCGAATGATAATTATATTTCCCTGATTGACTCACTTTGCTCAGCCAAATAACTTCTAGTTCCATTCATGTGTTCCAAATAGAAGATTTCATATTTTTGATGGCTGAGTAATATATCTATCTATCTATCTATATATAGATACATAGATAGATATACACACACACACACACACACACGCACACACATACATCTTCTTTATGCATTCATCTGTAAGTTGATGGACATCTGGGCTCTCTCCATAGTTTGGGTATTGTGGACAGTGCTGCTCTAAACCCTGGGGTGCAAATTCCCCTTTGAATCACATTTGTATCTTTGAGTTAAATACCTAGTAGTATAATTGCTGGGTCATAGGGTAGCTCTATTTTCTTCTTTTTGAGGAACATCCATACTGTTTTTTGAGGAACATCCATACTGCTCCAGTTTGCATTCTCAACAACAGTGTAAGGGGGCTCCACTTTCTCTGCATCCTTGCCAACATCTGTTGTTTCCTGACTTGTTAATTGTAGCCATTCTGCCTGGTGTTAGGTGGTATCTCATTGTGGTTTTGATTTGTATTTCCTGATGCCAAGTGATGTTGAGCATTTTTTCATCTGTCTGTTGGCCATTTCTATGTCCTCTTTTGAGAAATGTCATTCGTGTTTTCTGTCAATTTCTCACTGGATTATTTGTTATTTGGGTGTTGAGTTTGATAAGTTCATTATAGATTTTTTGATATTACCCCTTTATCTGATATGACATTTGCAAATATGTACTCACATTCTGTAGTTTGTCTTTAAGTTTTGTCGATGGTTTCCTTTGCTGGGCAAAACCTTTTTATCTTGATGAAATGCCAAGAGTTCATTTTTGGTTTTGTTTCCCTTGCCTTTGATCATGTCTAGCAAGAAGTTGCTGAAGGCAAGGTCAAAGTGGTTGCTGCCTAGGTTCAAGGAGGGTCATCTTGATTTGTAAAGTAAAGTCTTTTCATCCACCAAGGGATTTTTGATTTAGCATGTTTTCTGTTAGAGATGGGTTTTGGGCAAAGACTCAAATCAAGGCTGACTGGTCCCGGTTAGAATGGAAATAGGAACATCCTCTCAGAAATGGGCATATTATAGACTGTGAATGTTCTGATAAAACTATTCTAGTGTCTTTGGTCATATCCAGTGATAGAATGTTAAAGGAAGAGGTAATGCCCAGGTGAAAGGTGGGAGGAAATAATTGGTGAACATGAGGTTGAGGAAAAGAAAATCTGTATCAGGACACAGTGATAACATATTTATTTGAAACCAATGTTCATGTGTGTTTTGAACTTACATGTGCTATTTTATTTCAGAATTAATGATGTCTGTTTATGAGATAATAAGAAAATGGTAACCTACTAATGACCTTCTAAATCTATCAGTTAGTTCTCAGGGTCAGTGAATAGTCTTATAGATTGGATCATTGCCTACTGAGGTCACTACAGAGACCTGGCTACAGTCCAGTGTCCCGATTCTTTCCTGTGGTACATGCAGGAGCCGCCTTTTATTCTGATCCATGCTCTATTAGTACAAGGACCAAATTCAGGACATCATGGTGCAGGGAACACTATTATTTTATTCTTCTGGATTTTTGTGACCACAAAATAAAGCATGATATGCAAATAAGAAGCAAGACTGCCACCAATGGGAGCAAAATGGCAATTTTCACATAATAGGATTAATAATTGATAATCAATAAAGCTAAAGTAAATTAAAATAAAACAAAAAGTAATACATACATCCTTATCACTCAGGTTGAATGAAACAAGATGGTTCCATAACTATAGAAAGTAAAAGAAGAAGAATAAAAGGAAGATGAAATATCAAGAACAGATACAATGGAAAATGAATGGCACTTAACACAGAGGAACACACACTGTTAAGATCAGTGTTAGGACCTTAAAGAAACTGAGGAAAAGAAGTAAAAATACCAGGCCAGATGTCCCTATGGTCCTTTCTGGAGGCTTCATGTGTCCCAGGTGAAGAGGATAAGGATGACCTGAGTCAGGCCATGGTGGAGATGTCCCAAGAGAATTGTCTTCTGAGACCTCAACCCTGGGCCTGGCTCCCCCACACCTCTGTTATCTCCTCCCCCTGCCTCAGAAGAGCTAGGGACCTCCATGCAAATATGCTTCCTGGCCCTTCCTCTCCTCACCACCTCTGATCTGACACTTCATTCTAGAAACTTCTGCATCATAATGCAGCAGCACTTTGATGAAGGATTAAAACAATTTGTTATGGATTTTCTAGGACAGGGCTTATGTTAGTGTGTAGGAAATGGAGCCAACTTGCAATGTCCCTTAGTTCCTTTTTGGGAGTCCCTAAACATTTGATGATTGATCCCAGTATTTACCCTTTGTGCTGAGTGAATTGATGGTGGGGACAGTTTCCAGAAGGAATGGGATGAACACAGACTTAGGCTTTTTTCTTCAAAGGCAACAAGACAGAGGTGATGTAGTTCACACTTACATCCTTGCTCTCCTCCAAGGAGAACAGGCACTCATGTTTCTCATCCCCTTTCTTACAGGACTCTGAGGCTGAGGCCTGAGGATATTTGTTGGCCATTCAAGGTAACAATTTATTGAGGCACAAGAGATTTGGATCACCCCTCACTCATCGTCCTCCTTTACAGGACTCAGGAGAAATTAGTTCCTAGGACTTCATATAGGCCCAGGTAAATCACAGTCATGATCTTCTCCAAATCCAGGTCCTTGCTGCCCTGGTGGCCACATATTTTGCAATCCACATCTCAGGGAATTCACTGAGATTTGGGATCCCTGCTCTGCTCCTTCTCCTCCTTCCTTCTTCCCCTCCAAGTCAGTACTAGCCCCATAGATCACCCTTTAAACCATCCAACCACTTTTGTCTTTGTCTCCATCTTCCTTAATAAAGGAATAGGTCCCATGCAATACCAGGGGCTTCAGGACCAGTTAGCTTTTAACTGCACAGCATTGTCAACGGGTTTCTGTTAGTGTGGAAGTTGAAGGCTCAGGTCTGAGGAAATGTTAGAAGTCAAAGAAAAACAAGCCCCGAAGGAAGCTTAGATGAGAACAATGGCATGGGGAGAAAAACAATTGGATTTTGACAAAGTTTAAAAGAAAGGTATTGAGAGAGAGAGAGAGAGAGAGAGAGCACGAGAGAGCATGTGTGCGCATGAGCTCAGTCAACAGGAGAACTATCTAAAAAAAAAAAAAAAAAAAAAAAAAAAAAAAAAAAAAAACCAAAACCAGGAGTAGAATTTTTCAGATTTTCTGGATGTGGAAGAAGGAACTGGAGTCATGATACCTGTAAAGAGCTCAGCTCCAGGACATCTCATCAGAATGCATTTCTCTATTGCCTTATAGAGAGGATGTTCTTCACATAATCTTCTACACAGAGACAAACTTACTCAGAGCTGTGCACCTTCTGGAGTTAAAGCCCCTTTCATCCACAGAGAGGTGCCTGGCTTACAGGCACCTTTCTAAACTAGATGGTTTAAAAGGGAAATTCCAGTCAAACCTGAATGGTCCATGTCAGAAGGGACAAGACATTCAGGAAACAGACTATGAATTCTATGGAGTGTGAATTCCTGATGAAACTACTCCACCTGTCCCAGAGGAGGGAGGGGTCTCCATAGAAATAAGCTTTCAGATATCCTCACGTAGGATGAGCATTTTCAGAGCAAGTAGGGAGCCTTTGAGAAGAGGTAGGTTTTGCTCTCACTTCCTCATGAACTTGCACTACGGTGGGAAGTGTTACTACCAGCATATGAGCAGCAGTAATATTCCCCCTCATCTTCAGCCTGGAGCCCAGAGATGGTCAGGGTGGCTGTATTTCCAGTCTTGAAGCCAGAGAAATGATCAGGGATCCCTGATGGCTGAGAACTTACATAATAAATCAGGAGATTGGGGGACATGCCTGGGAGTTGTTGATACCAGGAGACAATATTATACCTCCCAAAATCATCAAGAGATGGTAACTGTCTGCCCCAGAGCCCTGGACACAGGACAGCTGAGTTAGGGAAGGCTGGGCCTGAGACCCTGAAAAAAAGAAGAATACAATCTAGTGACTTTAGTGCTGGGGACCCAGGTGAGAATGAGGAGGAGACAAAGGATGAGCTCAGATTTCCTATGCTCCCTTTTGTGGGGGGCTCACCTGTGTCCTGAGTGAGGAGGGTGTGAAGGACCAGTTCCCAGGCTAGGGTGGAGACACCTCAAGAGCACTGCCTTCTGAGACCCCAAGCCTGGGTCTGGCTCCCCTATAACTCTCTTATCCTCTCCCCCTGCCTCAGAGGAGATAAGAACCTCCATGCAAATGTGCTTCTTGACCTTGTTCTCTTCAACCACTCTGACCTGAACCTCTGGTCTAGGTATTTCTGCATCCCTGGGCAGTAGAGTTTAGCTATCCACATACAAAAACATTTCACATGCATTTTCTGAATCATGAGGGACAGAGCCCATGACAGATCTCAGGATTTCAAGCCAGCCTTGAATTATGCTTACCATCCACTGGGAAATTTTTGGTGCAGATGGGGAAGGATACCAGGACCACATTGCTGTGGAGGAAGAGGGTAAAAAGAGCTCTCCAGGCTGACTGAGATTAGAGGAGATTCGATTACTCCTCTTCCCAGGAGCACAGGCAAGAGCTGGTGTCTCATTATCCCTCAGCTCTATCTTGGTGCCCCTCAGTTACCCGGTCCCCAAACATCACTAACCTGCTCTACAGTGGTTTGAAGTTACATGATGTTTACTGGAACTTCCGTGAAAGGACTACTGGAACATAATGGATAGTAGACCACCCCTCCCCCCGTATCCCACTTACAGTGGCTCCAGAAGCTGGTATTGGAACTGCACACAGGATAGAAGAACAACAAAAATTGCTTTTCCTGAAAATTATTCCCTTGCTGCTTCCTGGTGGCTTTACAGGATAAATGCCAAGGGCCAGAGAAGGCAGCGGAGAGACTGCTGGAAACCCATGCTCTGCTCCTCCTCCTGCCCTTCCTCCAAATCACCCCAGCTTAGTCCCAGGCTCCTTGGTCCATTTTAGTGCAATTCAAGATCCTACACTTCCTCCACAGTGAAATATGTCACCTGAAAATCGAGTGGCTCAGAAATACCCTCTCAGAATCACCTTGCTCATACCAGGAAGGCCATGTCTCAGGGATGGAGTCTATAAGGTGAATGTGGCTCAGGGCTGAGTAATCATCATACATTAAATTAATCCATCCCCAGGTGGTTCAATGATGACAAAAGAGTACATTGAGGAAATGACTGAATTCTCCACATGATTTCAAAACAGAAATAATGCAAGAAAGAGAGAACCGAATAGGGTAGAGAAATACCTCACTGAATTCAAAAGAAAAGATTCCAGGGTCTGAGCCTTTGAGAGAAGGGGATGGAAGTCAAGATGGCCTCAGGGAACCAGCTCTAGGGACTTTTCACCAGAGTAAGTCTGTATGCTACAAGGGACACAGGATGCTCTCTGTCAGCCTCTTTGTGCACATTTGTGACATGACCTACAGCTGAGGTCTTCCTGGAGCAGTCTCCTCCCCCACAGACAGATGCTTGTGTGTTTATCTAGGAGGAGGTAGATTTGTAACAAAACTGATCAGGACTGATAGATCGACCCAGTAATTTTACACAGTAGAGATGTTCCATTGAAACTCTTTTCATATCACTGTTCATATCACCTGACAGTTGTTTGCAAGAGGTTCTGAATAATGTGTCTTGGCCCAGAACATGGGATGAACAGAATTGTGGTCTCTGGGATAGGCAAAAAGGAAAAAGTGTTTTTGGGAAGAGGAATTGTTTTGGTAATGATGTCTGTTTTTCAGATGATAATAAAGTAACTAGATCATGACCTTGTCATAATCAGCCACCCATCTAAAATGAATTTGAAGCCCATTAGTTTGGATCCCTGTTTCTTGGGATCACTGCAGAGAGGACTTCTATGAACATTCCAAACATCCAGATGCTGCCTACAAAAAGCCAAGCTCATATTCACGAGGAATTGCTTTGTATCTCTTTCATCTTCTATGAGTTCTAGAAGCATCCCCAGAGCCCCCTATAATAGAAGAGTAAGTGTTTCATATAAAATTATGCTGCAGAATTGTGCCCACATAATTCCACATGACAAAGAAATAATAAGCTTCACCACCACAAAAGGAGACATAATTAACAGTGGCACATAAGATTGTTAATGAACAAAAAGCTAAAGCATATAAAAATTTTTTAAAATAAAAAAAATCAATATCTACTTTCTTCTCTTTTAGAATATAAGAAATATAGAGTTTCCTTAAAGAATAACAAGTTAAAAAGACAGAGAGAAAGAGAGAGAAAATATCCAGACAATATGTATGGCATCTGACCCAAGAAATGAATGGGTACTTGAATGGTTTCTCATTCACATGCCAATTCATTCCCATGTAGAAGTATAAAAGCACAGATATGAGACAGGAATCCATCAGGATCCTAGAGGAGAACATAGATAGTTCACTCTTTGACATCAGCCACAGCAACTTCTTTCAAGACACATCTGCAAGGGAAACAAAAGGAAAAAAGAACTTTTGGAACTTCATCAAGATAAAAATTTCTGCACAGCAAAGGAAACATTCATCAAAACTAAGAGGCAACCCATGGAAAGGAAGAAGATATTTGCAAATGACATTACAGCAAAAAAGGCTGATATCCAAGATCTATAAAGAACTTCTCATACTCAACCCTCAAAAAATAAATAACCCAGTCAAGTAATGGGCAGAAAGTGTGGACAGATACTTTCCCAAATGAGACATGCAAATGGCTAACAGACATCTGAAAAAATGCTCAAATTCTCTATCCACCATCAAAACACCAATCAAAACCACAATGAGATACCACCTTACACCAGTTAGAATGGCAAAAGTGAACAAAATAGGAAAAAAAACAAAGGTTGGGGAGAATATGGAGAAAGGGAAACATTCTTACATTGTTGGTGGGAATGCAAGCTGGTACAACCACTCTGAAAAACAATATGGAATTTCCTCAAGCTGTTAAAAATAGAACTACTATACAACCCAGCAATGCACAAATAGCTATTATTTTCCTCAAGATACAGATGTAGTGAATAGAAGGGGTACATGCGCCCCAATGTTCATAGCAACAATGTCCATAACAGGCAAACTGTGGAAGGAGCTGAGATGCCCTTCAACAGATGAATGGGTAAAGAAGTTATGGTTCCTATGTACAATGGAATACAAATCAGCCATCGGGAAGGATGTATTACCATATTTTGCATCAACATAGGTGAAACTGGAGGGGATTATGCTAAGTGAAATAAGTAAAGCAGAAAAAGGCAATTATTTTGGGATTTCACTCATAGGTGGAACATACAGAATAACATGGAGTACATTAGGGGAAGGAAGGGAAAACTAAAGGTGGGGGAATCAGAGGGGGAGACAAGCAATGAGAGACTATGGGTCTGGTAAACAATCTGAGACAGTTTCAAAGGAGAAGGGGGTTGGGAAAGGGGTAACCAGGTGATGGGTATTAAGGTGGGCACGTGTTGTAATGAGCACTGAGTCTTATATGCAACTAATGAATCACTGAACACGATGTACTGTACAGTGGCTAACTGAACATAATAAATGAAATAATTCTAGCTTCACATGAAACAAAGAAACAAACAAAAAAAGCACACGCACAGTTTGGTGACCGTGGCCATTGCTGCTATGAACATTGGGGTACAGATGGCCCTTCTTTTCACTACATCTGTATCTTTGGGGTAAATACCCAGTAGTGCAATTGCAGGGTCATAGGGAAGCTCTACTTTAATTTCCTGAGGAATCTCCACACTGTTCTCCAAAGTGGCTGCACCAACTTGCATTCCCACCAACAGTGGAAGAGGGTTCCCCTTTCTCCACATCCTCTCCAACACACGTTGTTTCCTGTCTCGCTAATTTTGGCCATTCTAACTGGTGTAAGGTGGTATCTCAATGTGGTTTTGATTTGAATCTCCCTGATGGCTAGTGATGATGAACATTTTTTCATGTGTCTGGTAGCCATTTGTATGTCTTCATTGGAGAAGTGTCTGTTCATATCTTCTGCCCATTTTTTAACATGATTGTCTGTTTTGTGTGTATTGAGTTTGAGGAGTTCTTTATAGATCCTGGATATCAACCTTTTGTCTGTACTGTCATTTGCAAATATCTTCTCCCATTCTGTGGGTTGCCTCTTTGTTTTGTTGACTGTTTCTTTTGCTGTGCAGAAGCTTTTGATCTTGATGAAGTCCCAAAAGTTCATTTTCGCTTTTGTTTCCTTCGCCTTTGGAGACATATCTTGAAAGAAGTTGCTGTGGCTGATATCAAAGAGGTTACTGCCTATGTTCTCCTCGAGGATTCTGATGGATTCCTGTCTCACGTTGAGGTCTTTGATCCATTTCGAGTTTATCTTTGTGTACGGTGTAAGAGAATGGTTGAGTTTCATTCTTCTACATATGGCTGTCCAGTTTTCCCAGCACCATTTATTGAAGAGACCGTCTTTTTCCCACTGGATATTTTTTCCTGTTTTGTCAAAGATTATTTGACCATAGAGTTGAGGGTCCATATCTGGGCTCTCTACTCTGTTCCACTGGTCCATGTGTCTGTTTTTATGCCAGTACCATGCTGTCTTAGTGATCACAGCTTTGTAGTAAAGCTTGAAATCAGGTAACATGATGCCACCAGTTTTATTTTTGTTTTTCAACATTTCCTTAGCAATTCGGGGTCTCTTCTGATTCCATACAAATTTTAGGATTATTTGCTCCAGCTCTTTGGAAAATACTGGTGGAATTTTGATTGGAATTAAAAATAGAGCTTCCCTATGACCCTGCAATTGCACTACTGGGTATTTACCCCAAAGATACAGATGTGGTGAAAAGAAGGGCCATCTGTACCCCAATGTTTATAGCAGCAATGGCCATGGCCGCCAAACTGTGGAAAGAACCAAGATGCCCTTCAACGGATGAATGGATAAGGAAGATGTGGTCCATATACACTATGGAGTATTATGCCTCCATCAGAAAGGACGAATACCCAACTTTTGTAACAACATGGACAGGACTGGAAGAGATTATGCTGAGTGAAATAAGTCAAACACAGAGAGTCAAGTGTCATATGGTTTCACTTATTTGTGGAGCATTACAAATAACATGGAGGACAAGGGTAGGTGGAAAGGAGAAGGGAGTTGAGGGAAATTGGAAGGGGAGGTGAACCATGAGAGACTATGGACTCTGAAAAACAACCTGAGGGTTTTGAAGGGGTGGGGGGTGGGAGGTTGGGGGAACCAGGTAGTGGGTATTAGGGAGGGCACAGGTTGCATGGAGCACTGGGTGTGGTGATAAAGCAATGAATACTGTTACGCTGAAAATAAATAAAAAATTTAATAAAAAAAAAAGCGCACGCACACACACACACACACACACACACACACACACATATTGACCTTAAGAACTTCTAAAACATTTCAAGTTCTTCTATCAAAGGTAGCTATTTTATCCTGTTTTAAAAAAAAGATTTTAACATATGTATGGTTTAACTGTTTGAGAAGACACAGGAGGTTGTTCCTACAGTTTGAGACACAACACACAAGACAGAAAGGCTATGGCAGCTCCACAAATCTCATACTGCAGTGATCCTGTTCACTTGACATGTAGTTTGTGGTTTTCCCAGTAATTCTCGCTATTATGAAAATAGCAACTAATTCCTCAGAAGGAAATTGTGGTCCCATCTAAAAGCAAATCATAAATCAGAGCTTTGGGGGCCATACAGGATGCTGTTGGTGCCAGGAGACATAATTATAACACCACTATTAGTGCTGCTTTCAGCACAAGAGATGGTAACTGTCTGTCGCAGAGACCCAGACACTGAGGGAAACTAGTCAGGGCAGACTGGGCCCTGGAACCTGAAAAGAGGAAAGGCACACTCATTACGTCAATGCTGGAGACTCAGGTGTGTCTGACTAGATACTAGAGACAGTGGATCAACCCACATATCCCCGTGGACCCTTCCCTGGAGTCCTCACATGTGTCCTGAGGGAAGAGAAAGAGAAGGACCACAGTCCAAGCCATGGCGATGTTTCAACAGCACTGTCTTCTGAGACCACAGTTCCAGGCCTAAATCCCACATTCCTCTGTTATCCCCTCCCTCAGACTCAAAAAAGGGAATGGCTTCCATTCAGTTGTGCTTCCTGCACCTTTCTCTTCCCACCTGCTCTGATCTAAGTCTTCATTCAGGGCACTTCTGCATCCTTGGGCAGCAGAAAATACCTGAAGAATTAAAACACATTGACATGGTTTTTCCAGGACAAAGCTCATGTTAGTGCCCAGGAAATGGAGCCAGAATTGGTATATCCCTTAGTTCTTATTATGGGAGTCCCTATGTGGCTGACAAATAATCCCAGAACTTACTCTCTGTGCTGTGTAGATTGAGCATAGCAACAGAACCATGAGCATAGCAACAGGAATTAAAAGAGATTCACTCTTTCCTTTGCAGGCACCAGAAATAGAGATGATGTTTTTTGCATGTCTCACAGCCTTCCTCTTCTCCTCAGTATGGGTTCCTATGCTTCTTTTGGTCCTCTTCCTTACAAGGTTCTGAGCCCAAGACCTTATGGTGCTTGTTGGACTTTTGAGTAAGAATTTATTGAGACACAATAGGTTTGGATCACCCTTCACACATAGTCCTCCCTTGAAGAACTTAGGAGGAATCAGCTTATAGAACTTCATACAGGTCAGGGTAAATCAGCCAGGACATTCTCCAAATCTAGGTCCTTACTGCCCCTTAGTGGTGCAACTAAGTTGTTAGATAGTGCAACCCAAACACCAGGGAAGGCAGTTGAGTGAGAACTGGAATCTCTCTCTGCTTTGCTCCTACTCCTCCTTCCTTCTTCCCCTTCCAGTCAGTGCCAAGTCCTTAGATCCCTCTTAAATCCATTAGCATTCATTTGTCTTTGGCTCAGTCTTCCTCAGGAATGGAATAGGTCACCTACCACATCAGGTAGCTTGGACTGGCATCTCATGTCCAGGTAGCTTGTCCCCCTCTGCAGCCTTGTCACAGAGTATGTGTTGGTGGGATAGTTCTTGGCTCAAGGCCGAGGTAACATTAAAGGTCAAATAAAACCAACCCAGGAAAGAAGTGTAGATAAGAACAATGACATGGGGAGGAAAAAACAAAGCAAAACAGAACATTAGTTTCTCACGATGTTAATACCAAAAACATTGCATGAAGAATAGAGAACTCAGTCAGCATTGAGAACAACCTGAAGAAAACCATGATTTAGTTTTCCAGTATTTGTGGATCTGCTAGAAGGAAACTTGGGTCAGGATTACTCTAATGGTCTCAACTCCAGGGACCTCTCATCAGAGTACACTCCTCTATTACATTCAACATTCTTGTCTTAATCTTCTCTGCACAGACACTAACTACCACATAGCCCCACACTTTCCTGAAGTACATTACTCTCCATCCAGAGGGAGATTTCGGACCTGGTGTGTTTCCTAATCAAGATAGATTAAAGGGGAAATCCTGATCAAGGCTGACTGGTCCCTGCCAGAAGAGAAGAGAAATGTCTCCTCAGGAAAGAGACTAGGAATTCTATGCAGTGTGGAAGTTCTAAAGAAACCATTTAAGTGCCACTATTCACATATCTATAACAGGTATTTCTAAGAGTGCAAGGGAGATAACATCTTTGGCCTAGGGTTGGACCAGTTTCTTACCTGGCGGCCTCAGACACTGGAGCCAAATGAAAAGGGTCATTGCTAGAGGTGATAGTGTGGGTTTGGACAATCACAGTCATTCCTTTGTGTTTTAAATTTGCATGCATTATAATTTCTCAGATAATTTAGATAATAATATCTACTATTTTATACAATGCCAAGTTGTAACATGTTAACTTTTCCATAAATCAATAGGTTGGACATGTGAATATGGGTTTATATCCTACCTGACTGAACACTTGTCTCTTGAAATCACTGTGGAGAGACCTCCTGAGAACTTTCTGGATCTTAATCACTTCCTGCAGGAAGTAAACCCTGAAATTTACAATGAATCAGTTCCTTCTATTCAGGGTTCTGTTAGTACCAGGAACAAAATCAGCTCTCCCTCTGCAAAAGGCAGGAGTCACTGATTGATTTAAACCCTTTGGATTTCTGTGTCCACACAATACTATGATATTCAAACAATAAATCTGACAGTGATCCAAAAGTGACGAATGACCACATGTACACAGTATCCTTATTTATCAATAAAAACAAAGCTAATATGATTAAAATATACAGAAATTAATACCCAATATCTTATTTTGCAAGACAAATTAAAGATGATGATTTTTAAACACTACAAATTTTAAAATAGGAGAAAATGCAGAAATGATGCTGTGGAAATGACTGGCACTTAATGAGAATTTCTATGAACCCATGAATGAGAATTGCCTAGAGGGACTGATTCCCTGATTGCATTGAACATAAACACACTGGTGGATATTTAGACCACAGGGATACCTAAAATATTTCAAATCATCTCTATCAAAAGCAACCACTTGGGGCGCCTGGGTGGCTCAGTGGTTTAGGCCTCTGGCTTCGGCTCAGGTCATGATCCCAGCGTCCTGGGATTGAGCCCTGCATCAGGCTCTCTGCTCAGCAGGGAGCCTGCTTCACCCACTCTCTCTCTGCCTGCCTCTCTGCCTACCTGTGGTCTCTGTCTGTCAAATAAATAATAAAACCTTTAAAAAAAAAAAAGAGTCAGACGCTTAATTCATTAAGCCACCCAGATCACCCTCTAATAGTTCTTGAAAGCCAGTAGAGTCAGGCTTCACATTAAAAAAAAAAAAAAAAGTAACCTCTTTAGGGGTGCATGGCTGGCTCAGTCAGTAGAACGTGTGACTGTTGTTCAGGTTCATACATTTAAGCATCACATTGTGAGCAGTGAATACTTTAAAAAAGAGTTAAAAACATTTTTGCGTACGGTGTAAGAGAATGGTCAAGTTTCATTCTTCTACATATAGCTGACCAGTTTTCCCAGCACCATTTATTGAAGAGACTGTTTTTTTTCCACTGGATATTTTTTCCTGTTTTGTCAAAGATTATTTGACCATAGAGTTGAGGGTCCATATCTGGGCTCTCTACTCTGTTCCACTGGTCCATGTGTCTGTTTTTATGCCAGTACCATGCTGTCTTGGTGATCACAGCTTTGTAGTAAAGCTTGAAATCAGGTAACGTGATGCCACCAGTTTTATTTTTGTTTTTCAACATTTCCTTAGCAATTCGGGGTCTCTTCTGATTCCATACAATTTTAGTATTATTTGCTCCAGCTCTTTGAAAAATACTGGTGGAATTTTGATTGGAATGGCATTAAAAGTATAGATTGCTCTGGGCAGTATAGACATTTTAACGATGTTTATTTTTCCCATCCAAGAGCATGGAATGGTCTTCCATCTTTTTGTGTCTTCTTCAATTTCTTTTAGGAGTGTTCTGTAGTTCCTCGAGTACAGATCTTTAACCTCTTTGGTTAGGTTTATTCCGAGGTATCTTATGGTTTTTGGTGCTATAGTAAATGGAATCGATTCTCTAATTTGCCTTTCTGTATTCTCATTGTTAGTGTATAAGAAAGCCACTGATTTCTGGACATTGACTTTGTATCCTGCTACATTACTGAATTGCTGTATGAGTTCTAGTAGTTTGGAGGTGGACTCTTTCGGGTTTTCCATATAAAGAATCATGTCATCTGTGAAGAGAGAGAGTTTGACTTCTTCCTTGCCAATTTGGATACCTTTTATTTCTCTTTGTTGTCTGATTGCTGTTGCTAGGACTTCTAATACTATGTTGAACAAGAGTGGTGAGAGTGGGCATCCTTGTCGTGTTCCTGATCTCAATGGGAAGGCTGCAAGCTTTTTCCCATTGAGGATGATATTTGCTGTGGGTTTTTCATAGATAGATTTGATGAAGTTCAGGAATGTTCCCTCTATCCCTATACTTTGAAGCGTTTTAATCAGGAACGGATGCTGGATTTTGTCAAAAGCTTTTTCTGCATCAATGGAGAGGATCATGTGGTTCTTCTCTCTTCTCTTATTGATTTGTTCTATCACATTGATTGATTTGCGAATGTTGAACCATCCTTGTAACCCAGGGATGAATCCCACCTGGTCATGGTGGATAATCTTTTTAATGTGCTGTTGGATCCTGTTTGCTAGGATCTTGTTGAGAATCTTAGCATCCATATTCATCAGTGATATCGGTCTGAAATTCTCCTTTTTGGTAGGGTCTTTGCCTGGTTTGGGGATCAGGGTGATGCTGGCTTCATAAAAAGAGTCTGGAAGTTTTCCTTCTGCTTCAATTTTTTGAAACAGCTTCAGGAGAATAGGTATTATTTCTTCTTTGAAAGTTTGATAGAATTCCCCAGGGAATCCGTCAGGTCCTGGGCTCTTGTTTTTTGGGAGGTTTTTGATCACTGCTTCAATCTCGTTACTAGATATCGGTCTATTCAGGTTGTCAATTTCTTCCTGGTTCAATTTTGGGAGTTTATAGTTTTCCAGGAATGCATCCATTTCATCTAGGTTGCTTAGCTTATTGGCATATAACTGTTGATAATAGCTTCTGATGATTGTTTCTACTTCCTTGGTGTTAGTTGTGATCTCTCCCTTTTCATTCATCATTTTATTAATTTGGGCTTTCTCTCTTTTCTTTTGGATTAGTGTGGCCAATGGTTTATCGATCTTATTGATTCTTTCAAAAAACCAGCTTCTAGTTTCATTGATACATTCTACTGTATCTCTGGTTTCTACCTCGTTGATCTCTGCTCTAATCTTGATTATTTCCCTTCTTACGTGTGGAGTTGGTTTGATTTGTTGTTGATTCTCCAGTTCTTTAAGGTGTAGAGACAGCTGGTGTATTCTGGATTTTTCAATTTTTTTGAGGGAGGCTTGGATGGCTATGAATTTCCCCCCTAGGACCGCCTTTGCTGTAAACTCGAAATGGATAAAAGACCTCAACGTGAGACAGGAATCAATCAGAATCCTAGAGGAGAACATAGGGAGTAACCTCTTTGATATCAGCCACAGCAACTTCTTTCAAGATATGTCTCCAAAGGCGAAGGAAACAAAGGCAAAGATGAACTTCTGGGACTTCATCAAGATCAAAAGCTTCTGCACAGCAAAAGAAACAGTCATCAAAACAAAGAGGCAACCCACGGAATGGGAGAAGATATTTGCAAATGACAGTACAGACAAAAGGTTGATATCCAGGATCTGTAAAGAACTCCTCAAACTCAACACACACAAAACAGATGATCATATTAAAAAATGGGCAGAAGATATGAACAGACACTTCTCCAATGAAGACATACAAATGGCTACCAGACACATGAAAAAATGTTCATCATCACTAGCCATCAGGGAGATTCAAATCAAAACCACATTGAGATACCACCTTACACCAGTTAGAATGGCCAAAATTAGCAAGACAGGAAACAACGGGTGTTGGAGAGGATGTGGAGAAAGGGGAACCCTCTTACACTGTTGGTGGGAATGCAAACTGGTGCAGCCACTTTGGAGAACAGTGTGGAGATTCCTCAGGAAATTAAAAATAGATCTTCCCTATGACCCTGCAATTGCACTGCTGGGTATTTACCCCAAAGATACAGATGTAGTGAAAAGAAGGGCCATCTGTACCCCAATGTTTATAGCAGCAATGGCCACGGTCGCCAAACTGTGGAAAGAACCAAGATGCCCTTCAACGGATGAATGGATAAGGAAGATGTGGTCCATATACAGTATGGAGTATTATGCCTCCATCAGAAAGGACGAATACCCAACTTTTGTAGCAACATGGACAGGACTGGAAGAGATTATGCTGAGTGAAATAAGTCAAACAGAGAAAGTCAAGTATCATATGGTTTCACTTATTGGTGGAGCATAACAAATAATATAGAGGACAAGGGTAGATGGAGAGGAGAAGGGAGTTGAGGGAAATTGGAAGGGGAGGTGAACCATGAGAGACTATGGACTCTGAAAAACAACCTGAGGGTTTTGAAGGGGCGGGGTGGGAGGGTGGGGGAACCAGGTGGTGGGTATTAGGGAGGGCACAGATTGCATGGAGCACTGGGTGTGGTGAAAAAACAATGAATACTGTTACGCTGAAAATAAATAAAAAAATTAAAAAAAAAAACATTTTTGCAAGGGGCACCTGGGTGGCTCGGTTAGTTAAGAGCCTGCCTTCCAGTCAGTTCATGATTCCAGGGTTCTGGGATTAAGCCCGGCATCAGGCTTACTGCTGAGCGGAAGTATGCTTCTGCCTCTGCCTCTCTGTACTCGTGCTTTCCCTCTCATTCTCTCTCCCTCTCTCTCTCTTTCTCTCTCTCTCCCTCAAATAAATAAATTAATTAATTAAAATCATTTTTAAAAAGCAAGCTCTCTCCACCTAAAACTCATATAATCTCATACACAAATTTTACCTAAAATTTTAAACTAGCATATACTCTCTCTTCTTTTCATAAAAATATTTAAGGGTATATTGCTTCACTCTCTCAGAATACCAAAGAGCTGTTCCTGCCTACAGCTCGAGATTCCACATATTCAAGACACAAAGGGCTCCAGCACCCCCACTGTGTCATATTGGAACCATACTGTTCACACAATATTTGTGCTCAGGATTACTCTGTAATCTTGTCTATTATTACATACTAACTTCTTTCTCAGAAGGATATGGTGACCCCCATCTTAAAACAAGACTCACTAGAATAGGTGATGCTGCCTCCTACCCTCCTATGAACATGACGATACCTGTTGAGGATCCTATTGTTGCCATTCAAGTCTGGAGGCTCTCTTACACCAGATACCACAGAGAATAACCAGAGAGTGGCCCCTCAAACTCCTACAGGTTTTCTCCATAACAACACACATCCTCAGACAAGTACAGTCTTTGTACAGCCTTCCACAAACATGAGGGACAAACTCAGGTCTTTATTCAGTGTCCTCAAGAGCAAATCCTCCTTCCCACTGTGATGTGACACAATGAATTAGGGGTCAATGTGTGGCACATTTCCATCCCAGATGATTAAAACATCAAACTGTTGTCCATTTATTGGGGGAAGAAACTAGGCAACTGGAAAGAGATTTGGAAAACTAATTAAAGGAGAGAACATAATGAGAGAGACATAGTTCTCAGGAAAGCTTATCATGCATCCTAATTTGAACCACAATAAGGGCATTGCTAAGAGTGACAGTTTCACTGCTAAAACTAGGAAACGTTTGGAAAACTGAGAACAATTATTTATTGAAACAGATTTCCTATGGCATACAGCAGGTTCAATTAATAGATAGAGAATTGTCGGATATAAATTATATGTATGTGTATTTAGTGATTTGTCATAACTGGGATTCCAGGTAGAATTGGGCTGGTTCTTCATGAACATCAGATATAATGGAGTTCCCTGAGGAATAGAGACATACTTTCTCTTCCCTGGTGGAAAATGGAAACATGTTGGAAAGAGCCCACCCAGTCAGGGAGACAGGGCTGAATTCAGGATAGGGATTCATTGGTCTGAGGGGAGGGAGGCTTCCACATATCATAGAGCCTCAACTACAAATCCCCCTGCTAAGCTTCCTTGAATATGGGCTCAGAAAAAAAGGGGGGGCATAGTAATAACAACATCTTCCTGTTCTACGCATTTCATAACCTAAATCTTCAGCTTTTCCCTGGGTGGCTGTATTCTCAAACACTGACATGCAAAATGATAACCCACCAAGGAGGATAATGATTAGAATATGATGGACACTGAGTTAAGCAAGACAAAGACATTTCTGAATAAATGATTCCAACCTGGACTAACAGGAGTGAAGGCTGTCATTTAAGGTAAGGATGTCCCTAAGAACTGTGAAAATTACACAAAGCACTGGTCTTTTTGTCCCTTTCTTAGAGGAAAGGAAAGATCATCTTCTGGGAACATGTCAAGGAACAGAGAGACTGGTGATTTCCCCCAGATAATGCACCAGGAAGTCTGTTTCATTTTACTACATTGCATGATGGAGTAGATCTGAGAGACAACTGAATTCTCAAGGCCATATTGCATGCAACCCCCTCTGCACGTGGTTAGGTTTGAGGAAGTATCTTCAGAGCAAGCAGGGAGCCTGTGAGCACAGGACAGGTTTTGGTCTTACTTCCCCATGAACGTGGACCACTGTGATAAGCACCACCACTTCTATATGCGGCACAGTAATAATCAGCCTCACCTTCAGCCTGGAGCCCAGAGATGGTCAGTGAGGCTGTACTGCCAGATTTGGAGCCAGAGAAGCGATCAGGGATCCCTGATGGCCGAGTACTTACATCATAAATCAGAAGTTTGGGGGATGTGCCTGGGAGCTGTTGATACCAGGAGACATAATTATATACCCCAATGTCATTGCTGGTTCCAACACAAGAGATGGTAACTGTCTTTCCAAGAGGCCCAGACAGTGAAGATGGCTGAGTCAAGGAGGATTGGGCCCAAGACCCTGAAAAAAGAAAGAACACAATATAGTAAGTTAAGTTCTGGGGACCCAGGTGAGTCTGAGGAGGAGACAAAGGATGAGCTCCAATGTTCCGTGCTCCCTTCCCTGGAGGGCTTACCTGTTTCCTGAGTGAAGAGAGTGAGGAGGACCAGAGCCCAGGCCATGGTGGAAATGCCCCAAGATCACTGCCTTCTGATAACCTAAGCCTGGGTCTGCCTCCCCCATAAATCTCTTATCTCCTTCCCCTGCCTCAGAAGAGGGAGGGGCCTCCATGCAAATGTTCTTCTTGACCTGCCTCTCTTCACCCACTCTGACCTGAATCTCTAGTCTAGAAACTTCTGCATCCCTGGGCAGCAGAGCTTAGCTATCCACATACTAAAACATTTCACATGCATTTTCTGAATCATGAGAGACAGAGCCCATGACACATCCCAGGAATTCAAGCCAGCCTTGAATTATGCTTATCTTCCACTGGTGACACCTTAATGTGGATGGGAGGGGAATCAGGACCACACTGTTGCATGGGAGGAGGGAAAAAAAGCTATCCAGGCTGGCTGAGATTAGGGGAGATTGAATTACTCCTCTTCCCAGGACCACAGGCAGAGCTCTGGTCTCAGTCTCCTTCAGCTCCATCTTGGTGTCCCTCAGTTAACTTGTCCTCAAGCATCACTCATCTGCTCTACAGTGGTTTGAGGTTAGACAATGTTTACTGAGACTTCCACAAAAGGGCTATTGGAACACAATAGATAGGAGACTTCCCTTCCCCCATGTCCCAGGTAGAGTGGCTGCAGAAGCAGGTATTGGAACTGCATATAGGATAGGAGAACAACAAAAACTGCTCCCCCCCACCCAATTTAATACCTAGGTACCCCGAGGGTCTTTACAGGACAAATGTCATGCCAGGGAAGGCAGCTGAGAGAGCTGGAAACCCATTCTCTCCTCCTCCTCCTGCCCTCCCTCCAAACCTTTCCAGCTTAGTCCCAAGCTCCATGGTCTGTTTTGGTGCAATTCAAGATCCTACACTTCCTCCACAATAAAATATGTCACCTGAAAACTGAGTGGCCCAGAAATACCCTCTCAGAATCACCTTGCTCATACCAGGAAGGCCATGTCACAGGGATAGAGTCTTTGAGGTGGTTGTGGCTCAGGGCAGAGGAAACATCACACATTAAATTAATCCATCCCCAGTTGGTTCAATGATGACAAAACAGGGGCATTGAGGAAATGACTGAATTCTCCACGTGATTAGAAAACAAGAATAATGCAAAAGAGAGAGAGAGAGAGAGTGAGCTGAGTAGGATAGAGAAATACATCATTGAAATCAAGAGAAAGGATTCCAGTGTCTGAGTCTCTGGGAGAAGGAGACAGGATCAAGATTGTCCTCAGGGACCCAGCTCCCGGGACTTCTCATCAGTGCAAGTCTGTTAGCCACAGGTGATACAGGATGTTCTCTGTCTGCCTCTTTGTGCACATTTGTAACCTGACCTACAGTGTGTCCTTCCTGGAGCAAAATCTCCTCATCCACAGAGAGATGTTGTGTGTTTTTCTAGGAGGAGGTGGATTTGTAGAAAAACTGATCAGGGCTGATAGATCAATGTGGGAATTTTAGGTAGTAGAGATGCTCTGATGACACTCTTTTCATGTCACTGTTTGTACCACATGACAGGTGATTCCAAACCATTCTCAACAACATTTCCCTGGTTGAGAGCATGGGATGAGCAGCGTAGTGGTCACTGTGTGGGACAAAGGAAAGGGTTTGGGGGGAAAGAATCACTTTGGATTTGAGGTTAAGGTTTGTGTGTGTAAACATTTAACTGCTGAATTTCTTAGATGTTTAGGTAAAGATCTCTATTTTTTGGAGAGTAATATCACAGGGGCTAGAGGCTACATGATGACCTTTTCTGAAATGAAGCTGCTGAAACTAGATTTGTAGCCCATAACGTTGGATCCCTGTGTCTTGGGATCACAGCAAGGATGCCTCCTCTGAAGAGTCCCAGTATCCAGATACTTCCTGCAAGAAACCAACCATTGGTCTTCCTGAGGAGCAGCTTTGTATCTGTCCCATCTTATGCGAGTTCCAGAAACACCTTTAGCCACCGCCCCCCCAATAGAAGAGTAAGAGTATCATGTAAAATTCTGCCAGAATATTGTGCTTGCCTAATTATACAAGACATAGAAATAATAACCTGGACTGCCACAAAAGGAGTCAAAATTAACACTTGTACAGATTATGCAAATAATCTGTAAAAAATTCAGCATGTAAAAATTTTAAAATAAAGAAATCAATACCTAGGTTCTTTTCTTTTAGGCCATTATAAATAGAGAGACTCCATAAACCATAGCAAGTTAAAACAGGCAGAGAAAAAGAGAGAGAACATCAGAAAATCCATGGACAGATGAATGGCTACTCATTCACACGCAAATTCCCTTCCCAGGTAAGATAATAGAAGCATAGGTGGGTATACTGACATTACTGGGTGTGGTGCAAAAACAATGAATACTGTTACCCTGAAAAGAAATAAAAAATTTAAAAAAAGAACTTCTAAAACATTTCAAGTTGTTCTATCAAAGGGGTCTATTTTCTAGTCTTTTTTTTAAAAAGATTTTATTTATCTATTTATTTGACCGACAGAGATCACAAGTAGGCAGAGAGGCAGGCAGAGAGAGGAGGAAGCAGGCTCCCTACTGAGTAGAGAGCCTGATCCGGGGCTCTATCCCAGGACCCTGAGACCATGACCTGAGCCTAAGGCAGAGGCTTTAACACACTGAGCCACCCAGGTGCCCCTATTTTCTAGTCTTAAAAAAAAAAAGATTAAAAAATATGTATCATTTAACTGTTTGAGAAGACACAGGAGGCAGTTCCTACAGTTTGAGACACAACACACAAGACAGAAGGTCTATGGGAGCTCCACAAATCTCATATTACAGTGATCCTGTTCACTTGACATTTAGTTTGTGGTTTTCCTGGCAATTCTCCCTATTATGAAAATAGAAACTAATTTCTCAGAAGGAAATTATAGTCACATTAAAAGGAAAAACAGTTGAAGTAGCAGTGGGGGCTCCCTGCCCTCATATGCACTTGCAGATACTTCGTAAAGATCTCACTGATGCCATGACAGTCAGCAGGCACGTCTTACACCAAAGGCCCTAGAGCCAAAACAGAAAGTCGTTTCTTGGCCAACTTTTTTGTCTCCGTGAAGACACACAGCCTACAGCAGCTGCAGCCTCTAACCAGCCTCATATGGACGGGGGCCACGACTCAGAACTCTATTCTGTGCTCAGTAACATAGATGACCTTCCCATTGTGATGGGATCTAGCTGCTAGGGGATCCAAGTATGACACTGTTCTGGCCTTGACTATTCAAACAGGAAGTTGCTGATTGTTACCAAGGAAAAGAAGAAGGTAGGTAGTAAAAAGAGTCCAGGCCAAGGTGGAGATGGATCAACAGCACTGCCCAGAGACTGCAATCCTTGGCCTGGATTCCCCATTCCTCTGTTATCCCCTCACTCAGCCTCAAAGGTGGGAATGAGCTCCATACAAATGTGCTTCCTGTACCGGTTCCTCCTCACCTGCTCTGATCTGAATCTTCATTCTAGATTCTTCTGCTTACTTGGCAGAAGAGCTTAGCTGAAACTATTGAAACATTTTCCATGTATTTTGTGAAGGTCAGTAACTTGAATTTTTATGCCTAATTTTTCCAGAGGATGAAGAGCTCCTTATACTCATGGTAATGAGCTCCTGGGCCTTCTGTGTTTCTGCTATACCATGACCATGTGTCTGTAACCATTTGAGGAAGGGGCCCTTTGTTTTGTGCCCTCTGCTGGACTCCTTCTTCTGAGAATCTCTCTACTGTTAGAAAAGAGTCACTGGCCACCCCAGTGGAAACATCTGTTATGAGTTGTTGTTGGTGGGCTCTCACCCAGCTGCAGGCTGTCACAATCCACGCCCCTAATTGTGCTGGTACAGGTGCAAAAACAAAAGCCAACAACTTATTTGTAAATGACTTGCATAGAGAGACAGATGTGTTGAAATCCCTTGAGTTATTGGGTGCCTGGTCCCTTAGTGTCTCTGCTATGACATGACTGTGTCTCTGTGATGATCCTAGGCTTGTGTTGCCCTGGCAATGCCCTCTGAAGGTGCCCACTCTCCAGGGTCTCTCCACTGTTAGGAAAGTGTTGCTTCCCAACACAAGCAAACACCTGCTGTTGACAGGGGAGGGTAGGGGATCTTCCTCTGCTGCAGGCTCATCACTGGCTACACCCTACTTCTTTGTGCTGAGGCATATGCAACATCAGATCCCACTAGTGGGTCAGTCACCACCACCCACTCACCACCTACCCATTAGAGGCCCAAGTGTGCAGATGTGAGGAAACTGCTGAAGGGAACAAGGAGCACAGTCCAGGAACAACAGCTGTACATCTGTGTCTTCTCTTCTTCCTTCTGTCCTTTCATCCTTAAATAAATAGCTTCCCTTTCCCATACTCTGATTCTTAACCTGAGAAGTGAAGACCAAAAATTATGCTGTCTATGGTAGGTGTTCTATGGAGGGATTAACCTGAGAGGGCAGGTGCAGGTTTGGAAGATGTGCATGTCTGTGTGCACAAGACTGGTATTTGTTATAAACCTCATATTGTTCAAGATTCCATTCCATTTTATTTGGAAATGTTTTTTCAGTCACGTGTGTGTGTGTGTGTGTGTGTGTGTTAAAGATTAGATTTATTTATCTGAGAGAGAGCAGGAGCAGGGGCAGGGCAGAGGGAGAAACAACTTCACCGCTGAACTATGGGGCTCTATCCTAGGACTCTGATCTTGCACTAAGCTGAGGCAGAAGCTAATTGACAGAGCCAACCAGGTGCCCCTGTGTATGTGTGTGTGTGTGTGTGTGTGTGTGTGTGTGTGTCTGTCTGTCTGTATGTATGTATTTCAATTTTCCTAGCTTTCTCCCTTCTTACCATATCCACAGGCCCAAGTAAAACCAACCTCCTAAACCTGCAATACTGATGGCACAGAAAACTTGTGAAAATATGTCCTCCTCCTCCTTCCTTCCAGAAGCTTTTTTTTTTTTTTTTTTGATTTACCACTTGATTGACTTTCACAATCCTGCTATATGAAGTTGTGACCCAAGCTTTGTGGTTGCAAAACTCAGGTGAAGTAACACCTTTCTTCCCCACAATGAACATGGTCAACATGGTAATGTTGTGGTTGCTTTCTCTTAAATGTCGGTTGTATATTATAATTGACAAACCAGTTCTTCTAAAACCTGAACTCTTTTGCAATCCATCTTGCAAGGAAGATGTTTCTGTTTACTTATCCCTTTTGTATCTGCATCTTCTTTTACAATAGTCTCTGTTGTTTGCCCTTAAAATCCCTGATGAATCCTAGAAGGGAGTCTTCCAGGTAGATGTGCACCTGTTACAGAGGGAGGGCAGCATTAGTAGAGAAAAGAAATGTGCAGACAAAATGAAAACAGAGAATGTCCCTACATTCTTTCATAAGGTTATTATGACTGAATGGAATGATGTGGTATATGTCAGACACTATGCAACCAATGTAAATGAAAGACCAAGGCAATAATCTTCACTGGTAGGTATCACACTGGCAGGTAAGTCAGGGGGACCTCCAGTGCACGGGAAGCACCCATCTGCCATTAGCAGAACCTTCCTTGTTTTTCCTCCTTATGGACCCTCTTTGAGTTTCCTAAAGGGCCCACATGCAGTCTTCCTGAGGAGGTGACCATTATTTGTAAATCAATGTGGCATTTGGAGTCATGTATGCATGCAGTAGGCACTGAGTAATCATCACTGGGAAACCATCATGATCACAGGCCAGCAATAGGCAGCACCAGTGGGGCACACACAGGACGGAAGATTACACTGGACACCCGATCCAGTGTAGCCGTCAGCTTGAGTAGGGATCCTGTGAAGAGGGCAACCTGCAGGGTGATGGTGCAAGGAGGTATGGCTACGCATCGCCACTCCCATATTGCGCTAAGGTGGCATCCCTGTCTTTGTGCCTGGAACACTCTGCCCCTCCTTGGTGCTCTTGGGAGATCCAGCTACCAGGTGCCCCTGGCAAGGCTGGGGTTCAGGCTCTGCTTTTAGGCTTCTTGACCACTCACCAAGGGGGAGCACTTAGGTCTTTCCTACCCTGGGTTCTGAGGACATGCAGGTGCCTGTTGGAGTCCTGGAAAACTTAGGGCAGCCTCAGGTTCCCTCCACAGGTTGCGGCAACCCCAGCCCTGGCACCTAGGAGGTGGGGACAGAGGAGGACAATGCTATGCCCCACTCCAGTTTCCTCTTAGGTCCCTTTCAGCAGACATGGGGGAGACAGCAGGGAGACAGCCAGGACCATCAGGGTACTCAGTAGTGATAAGTCCACTCAACAGACCTGGAAACAAAAGAGCCATTTGAGAGTCAAGGCGACACTCTGCTACCAACAACCCTTCAACCTCTCCTCCTTCCATTGCCTAGGGCCCGCCATACTCTTTGAGTCCCCTCTGGCTGACTGCCTGGGCCCCTCTCTTTGAAAGGAAGAGAACATTTGCCTGAAGCCCTTCTTTGTCCACCCTGCTGGATTCCAGGGGCTGGATGCTGATAGGAAACCTGGGAGAAGCCCAAGCCAAGTGAGTGGAGCTCCTAGGGGACCTTCTAGTTCCCTGACTACACCCATGGTCTAGGCAGAATGACCTGAATCACCCAAACAGCCTTCACCTATTTCCAGGACTGCTCAGGAGGCCTGAGAACTCTCCCCTGCCTCACCCCTTCCCTGGGTCTCTAATCACCTGCTTTGGTGCCAGGACCTGGACCCTGTTCTGCAGCCCCTTTGCCTCTGCACTGCCTAGCCCCCATGTCCTGGCCCCTCTCCTGACTTTGCTGCATGGAGGGATGCTAACAGATGCAGTGGGACCTCCTCTAAAAGCTTTCAAACTCTTTTCCAATTTTCCCCTTTATCTATTTCCTATGGCTCAAATTGACAAATTTCCATGTTAACATCAGCATTATCCCTTTTGGGCTACAATTAAGTTGGAATAAGAAGACACTGTCATTTCTCCCTTGGCATACCACCATAAGCCAGGGAACCTGCAAAGGGTAGATGCTCTTATCCCTAGAAAACTGAACCACAGAGAGTAGATTGGGAAAGAGACTAGCATTTGAAGTAACATCAAACCCATAGCAAGTTTCCTATCTTTTCTTCAGTGTCCAATGGCCTGGACCTAACACAATACAAGAGATGGGAAAAAACACCATCCTTTTTCCCTTATAGGAGGCTCTCAGGGAGAAACAGCCCTTGGATCTTCATCAGACCAGGGTAAACCACAATCATGACCCTTCCAAAATTCAGGCCCTCACAACACCATGGTGGCCTCCTGTGGTGCAACCAAAGGACCAGGGAAGACAGCTGAGTGGGATCAGGAAATCTCTCCTGTATTCCTCTACTCTAGTCTCCTTGTCCTCCCTGCTCAATACCAGGCCCCTGGCCCCTCTAAAGTCATCTCCTCCTCCTCCTCTTCCTCCTCCTCCTTTTGCTTTTCTGAAATAACCCACCAAGGTGGGTCATTGGTTTTTTTTCTCTGTAAATAATATTGCTAAAAGATTTGTACTTCTTGGGGCACCTGGGTGGCTAGTGGGTTGAAGCCTCTGCCTTCATCTCGGGTCATGATCCCAGGGTCCAGGGATCGAGCCCCACATCAGGCTCTCCACTCAGCGGGGAGCCTGCTTCCTCCTCTCTCTCTGACTGCCTCTCTGCCTACTTGTGATCTCTGTCAAATAAATAAATAAAATCTTAAAAAAAAAGATTTGTACTTTTTAATTTTTCTCTATTTCTTTAAATTCAAGTAAATAACATATAGTATATTATTAGTTTCAGAGGTACAGTTTTGTGTTTCATCAGTTGCATGTAACATCCAGTGTCATTATATCAAGTGCCCTCCTTAATTCACCATGTTACCCCATCCCATTACACATCTCCCTTCCGGCAACCCTCAGTTTGTTTCCTATGATTAAGAGTCTCTTATGATTTATCTCCCTCTCTTAATTTCATCCTATTTTATTTATCCCTCTTTTGACCTCTGAACCTCTGTTTTGTTTCTTAAATTCCACATAGGAGTTAAATCAATTGAAAATTATCTTTCTCTGATTGACTTGCTTTGCTCAGCCAAATACCTTCTAGTTCCACATCTTCTTTATTCATTCTTCCCTCCGTTGATGCACATCTGGGCTCTTTCCATATTTTGGGTATTGTGGACATTGCTGCTATGAATGCTGGGGTGCAAGTTCCCCTTTGAATCACAAGATTTGTATCTTTGGGGTAAATACCTACTAGTACAATTGCTGGGTCATAGGGTAGCTCTATTTTTTACTTATTGAGGAACCTCCTTGTTTTCCAGAATGGCTGCACCTGCTGTCATTCTCGACAACAGTGTGAGGGGGCTCCACTTTCTCTGCATCCTTGCTAACATGTGTTGTTTCCTGTCTTGTTAATTCTAGCCATTCTGCCTGGTGTTAGGTGGTATCTCATTGTTCTTTTGATTTATATTTCCCTGATGCTGAGTGATGTTGAGCATATTTTCATGTGTCTGTTGGCCATTTTCTATGTCCTCTTTTGAGAAATGTCATTTGTTTCTTCTGGCCATTTCTCACTGGATTATTTGTTCCATGGTGTTGAGTTTGATAAGTTTTTATAGATTTGGATACTACCTCTTTACCCAATATGACATTTGTAAATATGTACTCCCATTCTGTAGGTTTTCTTTTAGTTTTGTCAATGGTTTCCTTTGTTGTGCAAAACCTTTTTATCTTGATGAAATGCCAAGAGTTCATTTTGGTTTGTTTCCCTTGTCTTTTAATCATGTCTAGCAAGAAGTTGCTGAGGGCAAGGTTAAAGTGGTTGCTGCCTGGGTTCAAGGAGGGTCATCTTGATTTGTAAAGTCTTTTCATCCACCAAGGGATTTTTTTTTCCACCAAGGGATTTTTGACTTAGCATGTTTTCTAAAAGAGATGCTAAGCAGAGACTCAAATCAAGGCTGAAGATCCTTGTTAGAATGGAAATAGGAACATCCACACAGAAATGGACATATTTCTAGACTGTGAATGTTCTTATAAAACTATTTTCATGTCCCTGGTCATACCCCATTATAGAATGTTAAAGAGCATAAAAGAAGTGATGCCCAGGTGAAAGGTAGGAGGAAATATTTGGTGAACATGAGGTTGCGGAAGAGAAAATCTGTAGCAGGACACAGTGATAGCATATTTATTTGAAACCAATGTTCATGTGTGTTTTGAACTTAAGTGTACCATATTATCTCATAAGCAATGATGTCTTACTGAGGTAATAAGAAAATTGTAACTTGCTAATGACCTTGTAAATCTATCAGTTAGTTCTCAGGGTCAGTGAGTAGTCTTGTAGATTGGATCATTGCCCACTGAGATCACTATAGAGAGGTTCACTGGCTACAGTTCTGTGTCCAGGTTCTTCTTATGTGGTACATGCGGGAACTGCCTTTTATTCTGATCCATGCTTGTTGGTACAAGGATCAAATTCAGGTCATTATGGTACAGGGAACACCTTTTTTTTTGTTGTTTGTTTTTACTTTTTATAAACATATAATGTATTATTAGCCCCAGGGGTACAGGTCTGTGAATCGCCAGGTTTACATACTTCACAGCACTCACCATAGCACATACCCCCCCAATGTCCATAACCCCACCACCCTCTCCCGACACTCCTCACCCTGGCCCCCCTCAGTTTGTTTTGTGACATTAAGAGTCTATTATCATTTGTCTCCCTCCCAATCCCATCTTGTTTCATTTATTCTTTTCCTACCCCCCAAACCCCCCATATTGCATCTCCACTTCCTCATATCAGAGAGACCATATGATAGTTGTCTTTCTCCAATTGACTTATTTCGCTAAGCATAATACCCTCTAGTTCCATCTACATCATCGCAAATGGGAAGATTTCATTTCTTTTGATGGCTGCATAGTATTCCATTGTATATATATACCACTTCTTTATCCATTCATCTGTTGATGGACATCTAGGTTCTTTCCATAGTTTGGCTATTGTGGGCATTGCTGCTATAAACATTTGGGAGCACATGTCCCTTCCAATCACTACGTTTGTATCTTTAGGGTAAATACTCAGTAGTGCGATTGCTGGGTCGTAAGGTAGCTCTATTTTCAAATTTTTGAGGCACCTCCATGCTGTTTTCCAGAGTGGTTGCACCAGCTTGCATTCCCACCAACAGTGTAGGAGGGTTCCCCTTTCTCCGCATCCTCGCCAGCATCTGTCATTTCCTGACCTGTTAATTTTAGCCATTCTGACTGGTGTGAGGTGGTATTTCATTGTGGTTTTGATTTGTATTTCCCTGATGCTGAGTCATGTGGAGCACTTTTTCATGTGTCTGTTGGCCATCTGGATGTCTTCTTTGCAGAAATGTCTGTTCATGTCCTCTGCCCATTTCTTGATTGGATTATTTGAGGGAACACCATTTTTTTATTCTTCTGGATTTTTGTGACAACAAAATAAAGCATGATATGCAAATAAGAAGGAAGACTGCCCGGGGGGAGACAAGATGGCGGGGAAGTAGGAGGAGGCGCCTTTTCAACCTGTACCCTAAAGTGAGCTGATTACCTACCAAAGAACTCCGATCACCCATGAAATCAGCCTGAGATCAGAATTATACACGTCTGGATCTCTACGGGGGGCAGAAGATGCCAGTGGGCAGGTAAAGTGGAGTGGGAACGTCGGACTGATATAAGAAGATAAACAAAAGGGGGAGGGAGCCACCAGAGGTGACCGATTGGAAAATAATACCCCAATACAAGAGTGCCCTGCGTCTGGGGACCAGCATTAACTTGGAGTCTGGTTGAAAGCACTCAAAAGAGCAAAGGATCACGGCGGGGGGGGGGGGAATTGTGGGAATTGGGGCGGCTAGGGACAGGGGCTTAAGTCCCCAGACCCAGGACAGCCTCCCCTGGCGCTGAGCCGGAGAGTGCGGCGGAGAAACCAGGTCTTGGTACCTGAGCCCCCAGCGTGCCCAAGAACGAGTGGAGTCTGGCTCCCGTGAGGGGCTGGGAGCCACACCAGACGGCAGAAAGTGCACCTTGCCTGAGATACACGCGCACGCGCGCCTCACCCTCTCCTGAGAGAGGTGCAGCCTGGTGCCCTGGGACCCCCGCTGTCCCGCACCCCACAACCTCCCCTGGGAGAGGTGCGCGCAAGCCCTGCACCCTTAGACCTGGAAAGACCAGGCAGTCCCAGCCCCGGCCAGCGGGAAAATCTGAGTGTGCGATTGCTGCTTGGAACCTCTCTGGCGGTCTGGAGCTGCCCAGACAGCCTCCGATGCTGTGGTTTTGCATACAAGCAGGAGATCCTGCCTCCCCAGGCACTGCGACTCAGAACCTGCTCTGCCAGTGGCCCAGTGGCTGCAGCACCTGCAGGGGAGCAGACTGAGGCTTCTCTCTGAGAGGGAGGTCAGGGTGCAGTTTGTTTTCCTCTAAACCTCCAAAAACCATCAAAAGCTGTCAAGGCGAGAGAAAAGAAGTGAACAAACATAAAAACCTCCAGAGAACAAAAGCCTGAAAAAACTGTTTTCCTCAGAGCCCACCCCCTTGAGGGGGGCTGGAGGACTTAACTCAGGGAACATCACTGACTGAAAACCCAAGTGGCAGCCCCCTCCCCCAGAAAACAAATCAGGAAAGAAAAAAAAAAAAAAAGACAACAAGAGAACAGCCACCACTACTTCATAGATACAACTTTTACTTTTAACTCATTCCCACTATTCTGGTTCATTTTTTTTTCTTTTTTTATATAGATAATTTTTTTTACCTATTTATCATCACAGTGAGATGTCCAATACGTCAAATTCCATAATAAACTTCTAACCTGAATTTTTTGATACATACACATATGTTTTTCTTTTGCTTTTTTATTTTTTTAAAAAAAATTAGTTTAATTTAGTCCAGTTTATTCCTTTTTTATTTTTATTTTCTAATATTCATATAGAGTTAAACTTCAAGGTAACCCCCTTTCTCCAATCAATGCTACCCCTATAGGTAAACCAATTTTTAATCCCTCTTTTATCGTAGGAAAGTTGAGTCCTTTAACAAAGATATCAAGATAACATCCAGGAAGAATCAAAATAACCTTCCTGGCCCACACTAAGAATCTATAACCATGCTCCCATCTTTTTCTTCTGCCAGTGTCTCTGTGTATTTATGTTTGTCCTGATAGTATATAAATATTATACTTGGGGTTCTTTTTGACAAGGTTCTTACTTTTTTTGCCTATATATATATATTTTTTTTCTCTCGTCATATACTTTTATCAGTCTTTTTGTTGGTCTGTTTTTGTTTGTATACGTCATAAATCTTACCCTGGGGCCCATTTGGGCTGAACCTTCTTTTATATCTTCCCTTTTTTTCCTGTCTCTCTCTCTCTCTCTCTCTTTTCTTTTTCTTTTCTTTTTTCTCTCATTTGGGTGGGGAATCCTGAGTGCTCAGAAGTATTCCAGGGTGCACCTTGACTGCACCACGGTCGATACATCCAGCTACATCTGTCCAGTCATCTCTCACCAAAATGACTAGGAGGAGGAATCCCCAACAGAAGAAAAATACAGAGGATGGGCCTTCCGCAACAGAGCTAATGGCTATCAACATAGACAATATGTCGGAAAGAGAATTCAGGCTAACAATTATCCAGCAAATAATCCTAAATTTTGTATGGAATCAGAAGAGACCCCGAATTGCTAAGGAAATGTTGAAAAACAAAAATAAAACTGGCGGCATCACGTTACCTGATTTCAAGCTTTACTACAAAGCTGTGATCACTAAGACAGCATGGTACTGGCATAAAAACAGACACATGGACCAGTGGAACAGAGTAGAGAGCCCAGATATGGACCCTCAACTCTATGGTCAAATAATCTTCGACAAAACAGGAAAAAATATCCAGTGGAAAAAAGACAGTCTCTTCAATAAATGGTGCTGGGAAAACTGGACAGCCGTATGTAGAAGAATGAAACTCGACCATTCTCTTACATCGTACACAAAGATAAACTCGAAATGGATCAAAGACCTCAACGTGAGACAGGAATCCATCAGAATCCTAGAGGAGAACATAAGCAGCAACCTCTTCGACATCAGCCACAGCAACTTCTTTCAAGATATGTCTCCAAAGGCGAAGGAAACAAAAGCGAAAATGAACTTTTGGGACTTCATCAAGATCAAAAGCTTCTGCACAGCAAAGGAAAGAGTCAACAAAACAAAGGGGCAACCCACGGAATGGGAGAAGATATTTGCAAATGACAGTACAGACAAAAGGTTGATATCCAGGATCTACAAAGAACTTCTCAAACTCAACACACACAAAACAGATAATCATGTCAAAAAATGGGCAGAAGATATGAACAGACACTTCTCCAATGAAGACATACAAATGGCTACCAGACACATGAAAAAATGTTCGACCTCACTAGCCATCAGGGAGATTCAAATTAAAACCACATTGAGATACCACCTTACACCAGTTAGAATGGCCAAAATTAGCGAGACAGGAAACAACCTGTGTTGGAGAGGATGTGGAGAAAGGGGAACCCTCTTCCACTGTTGGTGGGAATGCAAGTTGGTGCAGCCCCTTTGGAGAACAGTGTGGAGATTCCTCAGGAAATTAAAAATAGAGCTTCCCTATGTCCCGGCAATTACACTACTGGGTATTTACCCCAAAGATACAGATGTAGTGAAAAGAAGGGCCATCTGTACCCCAATGTTTATAGCAGCAATGGCCACGGTTGCCAAACTGTGGAAAGAACCAAGATGCCCTTCAATGGATGAATGGATAAGGAAGATGTGGTCCATATACACTATGGAGTATTATGCCTCCATCAGAAAGGACGAATACCCAACTTTTGTAGCAACATGGACAGGACTGGAAGAGATTATGCTGAGTGAAATAAGTCAAACAGAGAGAGTCAAGTATCATATGGTTTCACTTATTTGTGGAGCATAACAAATAATATAGAGGACAAGGGCAGATGGAGAGGAGAAGGGAGTTGAGGGAAATTGGAAGGGGAGGTGAACCATGAGAGACTACGGACTCTGAAAAACAACCTGAGGGTTTTGAAGGGGCGGGGGGTGGGACGTTGGGGGAACCAGGTGGTGGGTATTAGGGAGGGCACAGATTGCATGGAGCACTGGGTGTGGTGAAAAAACAATGAATACTGTTACGCTGAAAATAAAAAAAAAAAAAAGACAGTCTCTTCAATAAATGGTGCTGGGAAAACTAGACAGCTATATGTAGAAGAATGAAACTTGACCATTGTCTTACACCGTACACAAAGATAAACTCGAAATGGATAAAAGAGCTCAACGTGAGACCGGAATCCATCAGAATCCTAGAGGAGAACATTGGCAGTAACCTCTTTGATATCAGCCACAGCAACTTCTTTCAAGATATGTCTCCAAAGGTGAAGGAAACAAAAGCGAAAATGAACTTTTGGGACTTCATCAAGATCAAAAGCTTCTGCACAGCAAAGGAAACACTCAACAAAACAAAGGGGCAACCCACGGAATGGGAGAAGATATTTGCAAATGACAGTACAGACAAAAGGTTGATATCCAAGATCTATAAAGAACTCCTCAACTCAAACTCAAGACCCAAAACCCAGATAATCACATCAAAAAATGGGCAGAAGACATGAACAGACACTTCTCCAAAGAAGACATACAAATGGCTAGCAGACACATGAAAAAAAAAAATGTTCATCATCATTAGTCATCAGGGAGATTCAAATCAAAACTGCACTTAGATACCACCTTACACCAGTTAGAATGGTCAAAATTAACAAGACAGTAAACAGCAAGTGCTGAAAAGGATGTGGAGAAAGAGGAACCCTCTTATATTATTGTTGGGAACGCAAGTTGGTGTAGCCACTTTGGAAAACTGTGGAGATTCCTTAAGAAATTAAAAATAGAGCTACTCTATGACCCTGAAATTGCACTACTGGGTATTTACCCCCAAAATACAGAAGTAGTGAACAGAAGGGCCACCTGTACCCCAATATTCATAGCAGGAATAGTCACAGTTGCCAAACTGTGGATAGAGCCAAGATGCCCTTCAACAGATGGATGGATAAAGAAGATGTGGCCCATATATACAAAGGAGTATTATGCCTCCATCAGAAAGGATGAATATCCAACTTTTTTATCAATATGGATGGGAGTGGAGGAGATTATACCAAGTGATATTTCACTCAAGGAGATATTTATCTCAAGGAGAGAAAGTCAATTATCATATGCTTTCATTTACTTACAGAGCACAAGGAATAACACAGAGGACACTGGGTGAGGGAGAGAAGTGAGTTGGGAAATTGGAGGGGGATATGAACCATGAGAGACTGTGGACTCTGAGAAAAAAACTGACGGTTTTCAGAGGAGAGGGGTTTGGGGGGTTAGGAGGACCTGGTGCTGGGTATTAAGAAGGGCATGTATTGCATTGAGCACTGGGTGTGGTGCATAAACAATGAATCTTGGAACACTGAAAAAATAAAATTAAATAAACAAATAAAAAACCTAGATGGCTTAAAAGGGAAATTACAATCAAACCTTAATGGCCCTAGAGTATAAGATATTGGCCCCTCTGCCAACTTGTTTGTCTCCATGAAGGCACACAACCTACATCAGGGCAGCCTCTGACCAGCCTCACATCGATTGGTGGCCATGACCTAGGACATTATTCTGTGCTCAGTAGCAGAAACCCCCCTTCCCACTGTGCTGGGACTCAGCTGCTGAGGGGTTCTGTTCTGGCCTCAATAATTCCATAATTAAAAAACAAAGGGGCTGACTGTTTCCTAGGAAAAGGAAGCAGGTAGGTGGTGAAAAGATTTTGAACCCCCCCCCCAAAAAAAAAGAGATTCTGAAAACACTTGATGAGAACATTATGGAAAAATTGAGAACTCATGTAGATTACTATATTTGTCAGAATTCTCCAGAGAAGGGAAAGTATTATGAGTTGTGTTTTGTGTGTGTATATGTATATGTGTGTGTGTGTTTATTTATGAAAATTTAAAATATGATATATTTATGTTTTAAATATATTATGTGCAATATGTGTTGATTTATAAATATATAACATATTTTGTACATAAGTATATAATATGTTTTGCATATAATTGTTATATAAATAGATTATTTGAAATCTACATTATATAGAAGTACACAAGAAAGATACATATAAATTTAAAAGAATATTTATATAAATATGAAATTTCATATAATTGTGAGGTTAGGTACACATGATACTTGAGGCATGGAGGTTCATGAGCTGCCATCTGCAACATACATATCCTGGAAGACAGTGGAGTAAATCACTTGGACACCAAAGGCCTGAGAACCGGGGAAGCCAATGATGTGAATTCCAGTCTAAGGGCAGGAGAAGGTGAAACAAGATTCCCAGCTCAACCAGAGATGGGAGAAGAGAGGTGAATTCCTTCATTTCCAGCTTTTGTTCCACTCAGGACCTCATGGATTGTGTCAGGCACACATGCTGTAGGATAGCAGTCTACTGCACTGAACTCATCCATTCAAATTCTAATCTCAGACAGGTACATTCTCACAGACACACCCAGAAATAATGTTTCTATCTGGACACCCCGAGACACACTCTGGTGGACATAAAAACTTAACCATTACAGTGACCATCTTTCCTGATTCCCCCCTGGAATGAGGACATTGTGAGTACATAGCATTTCCAGTGTTTAACTGGGAAACATCTAGCAACATGACTAGAGATGAGCTTCTCCTGGGTCCTCTGATGCCAAAGCCTAGCTTTATTCAGTTGTTCAAACAACTCATGGTCCTATTTAATATTTGTTAAATTAATTAGTTTATAATTATATAATTGATATCCATCACAACTGGAACTCCACGTAGAAATTGGTTGCACATCAGGGAAAACAGATGCTTTGACTTACCTGAGGAGAGGTGGACAAATAAATCAGCCATCTATTCCTTTCTGGAAGAAAAGTTGCTCTCCTAGAAAAGCCCGGGCTGCGTGGGGCAAGTTTCCTCATTTGTTTGTTGCTGAGATGAAAAGATGGAAAAAGTCCAATTCTGGGAAGAGAGCACAAAGCCAAAGATGAAGCCAGCATTATATCAAAGGAAAACACCACAGGACAGTGGCCTCTGCATCTTATGATGATCAAGGGGAGGAATTAGAGAGAGAACTGAATTCTCAAGAGCTTGCTGCATGAAGCCCCTGCTGCAATGGGTTTAGGACATATCCTTAGGACAATGGGAGACCCTGGGAGCACAGATTGGCTTTGTTCTTAGTTCCACAGGAACATACACCACTGTGGAGAGTGCCACTATCAGCCTATGAGAAATAGTAATACTCAGCCTCATCCTCAGCCTGGACCCCAGAGATGGTCAGGGAAACTGTGTTGCCAGACTTGGAGCCAAAGAATGAAGAGAGATCCCTAATAGGTGAGTATTGAAATCACAAATCAGAGCTTGGGGGGGGGGTCATGTCAGAATGCTTTTGGTGCCAGGAGATATAATTATACCTCCCTATGCCTCCCGCTTTCAGCACAAGAGATGGTAATTGTCGGTTCCAGAGATCCAGACACTGAGGGAAAGTAGTCATGGGAGACTGGGTCCTAAAACCTGAAAAGAGGAATGACACACTCTTATCAGGTCAATGCTGGGGCTCAGGTGAGTCTGACTAGAGACAGTGGATCAACCCACATGTCCCCATAGATCCTTCCCTGGAGTCCTCACATTTGTCCTGAGGGAAGACAATGAGAAGGACCAGAGTCCTGTACATGTTGGAGACACCTCAGCAGCACTGCCTTCCATGACTGCTGTGCTGGGCTTGGTTCCTCATTCCTCTATCATTCCCTCCCTCAGCCTCAAAGGAGGGAATGACCTCTACACCAATGTGTTTCCTGCACTGTCTCTCCCTATCTGCTCTGATCTGAACCTTCATTCAGGATACCTCTGTCTCCTTTGCAAGCACAACATAGCTGAAGGATTAAAACACATTGACATGGATTTTCTAGGATAGAATTCATGTTAGTGACCAGGAAATGAAGCCATACATGAAATGTCCCTTAGTTCCTATTGTGGGAATCCCCACGTAGTTGACAAATAATCCCAGAACTTATCCTTTCTGCTATGTAGATCGAGGGTGGCAAGAGGACCCTGAAGGGCTGGAATTAGGAGAGATTGACTCTTTCCTTTGTAGGCACGCAAAACAGAGATGGAGTTGTTCCCATGCCTCACATCTTTCCTCTCCTATTCAGTACGGTGAATTCTCATGCTTCTTTTGGTCCCCATCTCACAAGGCTCTGAGCCTGAGTCCTTGGGGTGCTTGTTGGACTTATGAGTAAGAACTTATTGAGACACAATAGATTTGGATCACCCTTCACACATGGTCCTCCTTTGCATGACTCAGGAGGAATCAGTTTATGGAACTTCATACAGATCAGAGTAAATCACAGCCAGGACGTCCTCCAAATCTCCTGCCTAGTTGCCACAGATGGTACAACCCAAGCACCAGGTAAAGTAGGTGAGTGAGATCTGGAATCTATGCTCTCTCCTTCTCCTCCTTCTTTCTTCCCCTCCCAGTCAGTACCAAGTCCCGATCCCTCTTCAATCCATTAGAGTTCATTTGTCTTTGGCTCCATCTTCCTCAGGAATGGAATAGGACACCTACCACACCTGGTAGCTTGGATCCACTTCTCAAGTCCAGGTAGTTTGTCCCCCTCCACAGTCTTGTCACAGGGTATTTGTTGGTGGGACAGTTCTTGGGTCAAGGCCAAGGTAACATTAGAGGTCAAATAAAACCAACCCGGGAAAGAAGTCTGGATAAGAACAATGACATGGGGAGAGAAAAAAAAATATATTAGTTTCTCACAGTGTTAATACCAAAAACATTGCATGAAGAATAGAGAACTCGGTCAGAATTGAGAACAACCTGAAGAAAACTGTGATTCAGTTATCCAGTATTTGCTGATCTGGTAGAAGGAAACGGGTCAGGATTACTCTAATGGTCTCATCAGAGTGCCTTTCTCTGTGTTTTACATATGGCAGATGACATTCTTGTCTTAATCTTCTCTGCCCAGACACTAACTACCACAGAACCCTGCATCTTCCTGAGGTAAATTCCTCTCCATCCAGAGATAGATTCCTGACCTAGTGTACATTCTAAACAAGATTGTTTAAAGAGGAAATTCTGATGAGGGCTAACTGGTCCCTGTCAGAAGAGAAATGTCCCCTCAGAAAGAGACTAGGAATTCTATGTTGTGTGGAAATTCAAAAGAACCTTAAGTGCCACTATTCACATATCTGGAACACATATTTCTAAGATCACAAGGGAGATGACATCCTTCCCTTGAGTTGGACCAGTTTCCTACCTGGTGGCCTCGGATGTTGGAGCAGAAGGAAAGGGGTCATTGCTAAAGGTGATAGCTTTAGTTTGAACAATCACGGTCATTCCTGTGTGTTGTAATATGCAAGTACTATAATTTTGGAGAGAATTGAGATAATAATATCTATTATTTTATACAATATCAAACAGTAACATGCTGACTTTTTCATAAATCAATAGGCTGGCCACATGAACATGGGTTTGTAGCCTAGGTGACTAGACACTTATCTCTTGAAATCACTGTGGAGAGGCCTCCTGAGAACTTTTGGATCTCAGATACTTCCTACTGGAAGTAAACCCTGACCTTCAAAATGAGCCGGTTCCTTCTGTTCAGGGTTCTATTAGTACTGTTGGGGCCAATTCCATGTTAAAACCTGTTAAACCCCTAAAGCCTGCCTGGGCCTGCTTAGCCAGAGTGACTCCATGTTGCCTAGGTAGCCATTTTGTTGTTCAATAAATGCCTCAGCAGTTAGTGATATCGGTTCCGGGTAACTGTTGCTAAAACACACACCTAAAATAAGGCCAAACAGGTAAAAGACATCCAGTCAGCCAAAGCCACATACGTAGAGGTCTGTGGTTTTGCCCTATAAAAACTAGCATGTAAGACCAAGGGGGGTCACTCTTTTCGGAGGCGGCCCTGGCCGGTCAGTCTAACTTCTAATGCTTGGCATAGAATAAGGCTTTGCATAACTTTCACTTTGTCTCAGTCTCATTCCTTTGATAATGGACCCCAACAGTACCAGGAACAAATTCAGTTCTCCCTCTGCAAAAGGCAGGAGTCACTGATTGATTTAAAATGCTTTGGATTTCTCTCTCTCTTTTTTTTTAAGATTTTATTTATTTATTTGACAGATAGAGATCACAAGTAGGCAGAGAGGCAGGCAGAGAGAGAGAGAGGAGGAAGCAGGCTCCCCGATGAGCAGAGAGCCCGATGCGGGGCTCGATCCCAGGACCCTGGGATCAGGACCTGAGCCGAAGGCAGAGGCTTTAACCCACTGAGCCACCCAGGTGCCCCAATGCTTTGGATTTCTGTGTCCACAGAATAAGACATGATATTCAAACAACAAATCTAACAGTCATCCAAAAGTAATGAAATGACCACATGTATGCAATATCCTTGTGTTCCAATAAGAAATAATTCGAATATGATTAAAAACACAGAAATCAATACCCAGCATCTTATTTTGCAAGACAAATTAAAAGTGATGATTCCTAGTACACTAGCAATTTTAAAATAGGAAAAAAAGTGCAGAAATAATGCCATGGAAGATTACTGTCACTTAAAGAGAAATTCTATGAACCCATGAATGAGAATTGCCCTGAAGTGTCAATTCTCTGAATACACCACAGAGAAAAATCCTTGTCAATATTTGGGTCATTGGGACTCCTAAAATTTTTCAAATCTTCTCTACCAGAAGTAACCGACTTAGCGGTGCATGGCTGACTCAGTCAGTAGAGCATGCAACTCTTGATCAGGGCCATAAGTTTAAGCAACATGTTAGGTGTGAAGACTACCTTTTTAAAAAATATTTTATTTATTTGATAGTGAGACAGACAGCAAGAAAAGGAACACAAGCAGGTAGGAAAGGTAGGAGCAGGCCTCCCGCTGAGTAGGGACCCTGACACGGGGCTTAATTCCAGAACCCCAGGATCATGACCTGAGCCAAAGGCAATGGCTTAATAACTGAGCCACCCAGGTGCCACAACACTACTTAAAAAAATAAAATAAACAGTTAAAAACTATATTTTAAAGGGCATCTGGGTGGCTCAGTTGGTTAAGGGTTTGCTTTTGGCTCAGTTCATGATCCCAGGGTCCAGGGATCAAGCCCTGCATCAGGATCACTGCTCAGTGGGAGTACACTTCTCCCCCTCTCTCTCCCAAGTCTTGCTTAAATGAACATAATACCTTACACCAATTTTACTTAAATTTTTAAAGTAATGAACATTCACTCATCATTGAATACAATTATTTAAATGTATATTGTTTTGCTCTTTCCAAATACCAAAACAGCTGTTCCTACCTACAGCTTGAGACTCCACATATTCAAGACACAAGGGGCTATGGTAGTCCCATTATGCCATTTTGGAGCCATCCTGTTCATATAATATCTATACTTGGGATTACTCTGTAAAGTTCCTTATTATTAACATCTAACTACTTTCTCAGGAGGATATGGTGGCCCCATGTTAAGAGACTCACTAGAAAAAAAAAGAGAGAGAGAGACTCACTAGAAAAGGCAATGCTGCCTCCTGCCCTTATGAACATGTTCATACTTATTAAAGATCCTAGTGTTGCCGTTCCAGTCTGGAATCTCTTTTATAACAGATACCACAGAGAATAACCAGACAGTGGCCCCTCTACCTCGTATAGGTTTTCTGCATGAGAACACATATCCACAGGTAGGTAAAGTCTTTGTACAACCTTCCATAAACATGAGGGACTAACTCAGGTGTCCATTCTGTGTCTCCAAAAGCATATGTACCTTCTCACTGTGATGTGACCCCGTAGCTTAGGGGCCAATGTGTGGCACATTTGCAGCACTGAAGATTAATATATGAAAATATGGACCATTTATTGGTGGAAGAAACTAGGCAACTGGAAAGAGATTTGGAAAACTAACTAAAGGAGAGAACATGAGAGACTGAGTTCTCAGGAAAGCTGACTGTGCATCCTGATTTGCCCCAGAGTGAGGGCATTGCCAAGATGTGACAGTTTCAATGCTAAAACTAGGAAACTTCTGGCAAATTGAGAACAATTGCATATTGAAACAGGTTTTTGATGGTCTACACCAAGATAGAGAATCTTTGGACATTTAGTGTGTGTATGTGTATTTACTGATTTGTCATAACTGGGATTCCAGGTTAAACTTGGTCTGGCTCTTTATGAAAATCAGATATAATGGGGTTCCTTGAGGAATGGAGACAAGCTTTCTCTTTCCCTGTGGAAAAGGGGACCATGCTGGAAAGATCCCACCCTGTCAGGGAGACAGGGCTGAATCCAGGATAAGGATTCATTGGTCTGAGAGGCAGTGAGCTTTTATATACAATAGAGTCTCAACCTCAAATCTCCCTGCTCGGCTTCCTTGGATATGGGGTCAAAGATGAAGGGCCACCGGAAAAACAGCATGTTCCTTTTTTACTCATTCATTCAGCTACATCTTCAACTTTTCACTGAGGGTGCTCTTTTCTCAAAAACTGACATGCAGGGGCGCCTGGGTGGCTCAGTGGGTTAAAGCCTCTGCCTTCGGCTCAGGTCATGATCTCAGGGTCCTGGGATTGAGCCCTGCATCGGGCTCTCTGCTCAGGAGGGATCCTGCTTCCCTCTCTCTCTGCCTGCCTCTCTGTCTACTTGTGATCTCTCTCTCTGTCAAATAAATAAATTAAACCTTAAAAAAAAAAAACTGACATGCAGAATGATAACCCACCAAGTTGGATAATGTTGACTAGAATATGGCAGACACAGAGTTGAGTGAGATGAAGTCATTACTGGATAAATGGTTCCAACTTGGACTAGCAGGGGTGAGTGGTTGTCATTTAAAGTAAGGATGTCCCTGAGAACTGTGAAAATTATACAAAGCACAGGTTGCTTTGTCCTTCTCTTCCTGCCATTGAAGAATTGAATGAAAATCTCCTGGGCACATAGCAAGGAGCAAATAGAGACTGTCATTTCCCCCAAGTGATTCACCAGGAGTCCATTTTATTTAACTACATTGCAAGAGGGAGAGGACCTGAGAGAGAATTGAATTCTTGAGACCACATTGCACGAAACCCCCTCTATAAATGTTTAGGATTGAGGAAGACTCTTCAGAGCAAGCAGGGAGCCTGTGAGCAAAGGGTAGGTTTTGATCTTACTTCCTTATTAACTTGGACCACTGTAATAAGTGCTAGAGGCACAATAATACACAGCCTAATCCTCAGCCTGCAGCCTAGAGGTGGTCAGGGAGGCTGTGTCGCCAGACTTGGAACCAGAGAAGTGATTATGGATCCCTGATGGCCGAGTATGTACACCATAAATCAGAACTTTGGGGGCCATGCCCGGATACTGTTGGTGCCAGGAGACAGCATTATACCTTCTGATGTCGCTACTGGTTCCAGCACAAGAGATGGTAACTGTCTGTCCCAGAGCCCTGGACACTGAGGGTGACTGAGTCAGGGCTGATTGGGACCTGGACCCTGGAAAGAAAAAAAAAAAATGCAATCATTATTTCAGTGCTGAGGCCTCAGATGCATCTGAAGAGGAGAGAAAGGATCAGCCCAGATGTCCCCATGGACCCTTCCTTGGAAACCTCACCTGTACCCTAAGTGAGGAGGGTGAGAAAGACCAGTGTCCAGGCCATGATGGAGATTCCCCAACAACACTGCCTTCTTAGACCTCAGTCCCAGGCTTGTCTGCCCAGATTTCTATTATCTCCTCCCCGCCCCCCCCACCTGCTGGCCTCAAGGAGGGAGTGGCCTCCATGCAAATGTGCTTCCTGCACCTTCTTCTCCTCACCCCCTCTGACCTGAGTCTGCATTCTAGATATTTCTGCCTCCTTGGGCAGCAGAGCTTAGCTGAATGGACTCAAACATGTTGACACGTATTTTCTAATGGTCAGGAATTTGAATTGTTACACCTGATTTGGCCAGAAGAGAAACATCTCCTGAAGACCACATGTTGATGAGCTCCTGGACCTTCCGTGTTTCCGCAATACTGTGACTATGTCTCTGTAACCATCCCAGGCTTGGGGCCCTTCCTTCTGTGCCTTCGACTGGGCACCAACTTTTGAGGATCTCCCTACTATTAGGAAAATATCACTAATGACTCCAGTTGAAACATCTGCTGTGAGTTCGTGGTTGGTGGTGCGCTCTCTTCCAGCTCTAGGCTTGTCACTGTCCCCACCCATATTTGTTTGTGCTGATGCACGTGCAACATTGAAACCCAGCAGCTTGTCAGTCACCCCAGCTACTTACTCACATGAGACATGGAGGGTCAGGTGGAAAGGTGTAAGTGAACCTCATGAGAGAAGAAGGGGCAACTGTCAGGACATTCTGCACATTCCATTCATGAACAAGTCACATACCCGTCAGCTGGAAATCTCAACCCAAGAAATAAAGAAGAATGTTACACTGTCCATGGTACATGATCTAGGGAGAGATGAATCAGAATAAGGGTGTGCATGTTTGATAATGGGATGTTTCTTGGTGCCCACGAGGTTATTTGTTACAAACTTTATATTATCCACCTCTCATTCCATTTTATCTTTGAGATATTGTCTGGATATAGACACATGTTATTTCTACTCAGTTTTTCACCACTAGTCACACACTGGTCACCATAAAACTAATCTCTTTGACCTTGCAATATTGAAAGAAGAGTAACATTATGGAATATCTCCTCTTATGTCTTCCCTGTGAAAGTTTTAAAATTCTTTTTCAATATTTCCTTTTATCTAATATCTGTTTCAGCAGGTGACATTGCCCAAACTGGAAGTACTATTATTGGGCTCAGGTTCAATTTAAGACATAGTAAGCAGATACCATGTTCCCCCAATGAATGTTGCTGTAAGCCTGGAAAGAATCCATGTGGAAGCTGTTTGACTCACTAGAAGAAAATCCAAAAGGCAGATTGGGAATGACACTGACATTGCAAGTAAAGTGCAAACAATGCTGACTCTCCTATTTTTCGTTCAGAGTCTTACAACCTACCCTCAAGGCAGCTGGGAACCAGGACCAAGCACCAGCTTGAAACAGAAAGAGATCCAAGAATACTCCATTGTCTGGCTTGACATGTGAGATAGTTGATTTCTAACACTCAGAGCAAGATTGAATATCTTCTAGATTTTCATTCTTACTGTATTTTATTCGTCTCCTTCTCTAGGCCCCTTCCCAAAGGAAACATTTCTACAGTGAGAGAAACAACAGCGGTGGCTTTGGGAACTTGCTTTTCTCACTTTAGGATTTTGGCTCAGAACAAAATCCTCTCTGTCCTCATGGAACATGGTCCAGAGACTAGCACTGTCCGGAGAATTTCACTGCAGTGAAGAGGAGCCAATGACCCAGTTTCTGTCCAGAAGACCAAAAGGAAGATCCAGAGAATTTGAAATACTAAGGAGATGCTAGAGGGGGAGAAGCCTGGGAAAACAATGCCATAAATTGATGATGAGTTCTTGGTCATCTCTAAGTTGCACTTGTGCAGTGTCTGATACTAAGGAAGATGGAAAGATGTGGGGGACAGAACTGAGGAAGGGACTTCCGCCAACATCCCAGATGTGACTTATTTAGATCAGTATGTAGCTTCTACTTAGGACAGATAAAAATAGCAGAACAAAGTTTTGAAAACTGTCTGACACAAAAATCATATTCCACAGAAGTCTTTTTGAAACTAGGAGCCTGGATTTGATTGGGTCAATTATCTGCTAAGGGAAAAACTTCAGTTGGCATTTACACAGCAATCACAGTTTCATAACATAACACTTGTGCCAAAATTACTCAATATACGAAAAAAGGAAAACCTCCACTGGCATGAAAAAGAAATTAAGGGGTACTTAACCTGTATGACAGAAAATTTGGATTTTCTCACAAAAACTTTAAACCAGCTCCTTAAAAGGACACAAAAAATGGAGAAATTCTTTGAAAATTGCTGGAGAGATAATACATCTCAGCCAAGAAAAAGAAGACATAATGAAGCACATATAAAAAGTACATTATATGGGACCTACTATAGATCAGATAATAAAAAGATTAATGACCTCAGGGTCATAGCCAAGAAAAGTGTGCAATCTAAAATACCAAGGGAAAAAAATTAGAGTTCAAAAATTATCAGGGAATTGTGAAAGTTTTCAAGTGCCCCAAAATGTATAGAATAGGGGATCCTGAGAGAGAATACAAAGGAAATAGAAGGAAACATGTGCTTGCAGATGATGAAAAAAAAAAGCCCAAGAAAAAGAAACATTAAATAAACCACATGAAAATACATTTTCTCACATTCTTGGTTGTGTGGACTCTTTTCCAGGCAACTGTTTGACTTGAGTAACTATTCATTTTGTAGTAAAACATCAATGAAGGGAATTTGTTCCTGTATGTTTCTCAACTGTCATGATCACTGGCAGGACAAAGATGCTCTCCAATGGATGTGTTGAGTCTATAACCTCATTCCATGTCATGCCAGCATGTTGAGGGTATATCCAGAAATCAGGTAAAAGGGAAGGAAAGGGGAGCCTGAACATGGAATGCTTTGGAGGCACAAATACAAGACAAGAATATGCCAGGCTGTCTCCTGAGGAATTCCCTACAAATGTGCCTTGACTGTATTATAGTGAACACAAATCTTTAAAAATGCAAGCAGGGAGGTTGAAATTGTCTCTGACTGAAAAAAAGGAAGCCTTCCTTTTCATTACCTTAGAAAACATAAGTTGTGCATTCTTTCTCTGTCCCTCCCTTAATTATGTATACATCTGTTTCATAGGTAAATTAGAACTTTGTCAGGTTTACAACAAAGGAATCTCCTTCTCAAGGACCTGAGACTCATAAATTTGAAGGGAAAACATAAAGGAAGACAGAGTCCCTACTTTACATTTTCTTTGGGAAGAAGAGTACGGGCCTAACATCACTGGGAACGTGGCTCTAAGTTGCAAACCTTCCTTCTGATATGAAGGTGTAAGAAATTGGTTTTTCCTTAGAAATTTTGGATATGAGGGCACCTGGGTGGCTCAGTTGGTTAAGCGACTGCCTTCAGCTCAGGTCATGTTCCTGGAGTCCTGGGATCAAGTTCCACACTGGAGTCCCTCCTCGGCGGGGAGTCTGCTTCTCCCTCTGACCATTTCCCCTCTCATGCTCTCTTTCTCTCACTCTCTCTCAAATAAATAAATAAATAAATAAATAATCTTTTAATAAAATATTTTAAAAAAAGAATTTTTTGATATGGACTCTTATGGGATGTATATGTTATAATTATTCTCTCCCACTCCATAGGTTGTCTTCGCTTTGTAGAATTCCACAGGCATCCTTCCCCACTGGTGATGTTTTGCTGGACCACAAGTCACAAGGGGACTAAATTCCTCATTGGTGGAATGATGTGGTGACTTCCCCAAGAACAGCTGGAGGGCACTTAGCTGGGGTCTCCACTTACCCTGCTCCCATCACTGAAGACATAAAAGGAATTGGCATTAGGATCACATCACACAAGGAAAAGGAACCTGACTCTGCCCCCAGAACATTCATCAAGGGAATGTCTTCCTTTTGGACATTGTTGAGGAATGGAGGGAGTTTGAAGATCTGAATTCTCAAGGCCATATTGCAGGAAGCACCCACTGCACAGGATGGGCAATCATATTCAGAGCAAGGAGGGAAACTCTGAACACAGAAGTTTTGGTCTTACAATCCAATGAATTTCCACCACTGAAGTAACTGCAACTGGGTACATATTAGCAACAGTAATACTCAGCCTCATCCATTGTTGGAGCCCAGAAATGATCAGGGAGGCTATGTTGCTAGACCAGGAGCCAGAAAAGTGGTCAGGGATTCCTGTGGGACATTTATTGACATAGTAAATTGCAGGTTTTGGAGTCAATACAAGGTGCTGTTGCTGACAGGAGACATAGTCTGATGCACCAATATCACTGCTGCTTCAGTCACAGGAAATGGTGGAGGTCCTTCCCAGAGCCCCAGATACTGAGGGAGGCTGAGTGAGGGCAGCCTGGACCCAGGACATGGACAACTACAATACATACTGTTTTTAATTCATTGCTGTGGCCCTAGGTAAGTGTAAGGAGGAGTAAGGGGATGGGCCCACTTGTGCCATGGCTCTTCCGTGGAGGCCTTACCTGTGCCCTGAGTGAGGAAGGTGAAGAGGACCAGAGTCCAGGACATGGTGGACACCCCCCAAGAGCACTGCCCTCTGAGAGGGTCATAATGATCCTGGCTCCCCCAGACCTCTCTTATCTCCTCCTCCTGCCTCAGAGGAGCGAGATGCCTCCATGCAAATGTGCTTCCTGTACCTGCCTCTCCTCACCCCCTCTGAACTAACCCTTCATTCTAGATATATCTGCATCCCAGGGGAGCAGAAATTTGCTGAAGGATTAAAACACACTGACGTGGATTTTCTAGGACAGAGCTCATGTTTGTGCCCACGAAATGGAGCCAGAATTGTAATGTCCCTTAGTTCCTATTCCTGGAGTCCCCATTGAAGAATGTTGAGGAATAATCCCATTACTTTCTATTTGTGTTGTGCTGATAGTGCCTGGGGCAAAGATCCAAAGGGGCTGGAATAGGAGAGATTCACTCTTTCCTTTGTAGGCTCCAAAAACAGAGCAGCAGGTGGTTCAATTCACTTATCTCCTTCCTGCCCTACTCAGTAGGGTGGGTCCTCCTGTTTCTTTCTCCCATTACTTGTGGGACTCTGAAGCTGAGGCCTGGGGGTGTCAGTTTTTCAAGGAAAGGAATTATTGGTGTTCCACAGGTTTGGATCGTCCCTCACACAAGGTCCTCCTTTGTATGACTCAGGAGGGATCAGTTTTTGTAACTTCATACAGGTCAGGGTAATTCACAGGCATGACCTTCCCTAAATCCAGGCCCTTGCTGCCCCCTGGTGGCCAGAGATGGTGCAACCCAAGCATCAGGGAAGACAGCAGAGAGCTGGAATTTCTGCTCTGCTCCTTCTCCTCCTTCTTCGTCCCCTCCCAGTCAGTAGCAGGTCCATAGATCACCCTTAAACGCACCCAAACACATTTGTCTTTGTTTACATCTTCCTCAAGAAATGAATGGGTCACCTGCCACACCAGGTGCTTCAGACCATACCCCTCAGGACCAGGTAGCTTGTCCCTGGATAGCCTTGTCACAGGGTTTATGTTAGTGTGACAGTTCTTGGCTCAGGGATGAAGAAGTGTTGGAGGTCAAATTAAACCCACAGCTGAAGGAAGCCTGGATGAGAACAATGACACAGTGACAAAATGGTTGGAATCTTACAATGTTGAAACAACAAAAAAAAAATATGGAGAGAAAAGAGAGACACAGAGAAAGAGAGAGAGGCAGAGAGAGAAAGAGAGAGCTCAGGCAACATTCAGAACAACCTAATAAAGCAGGAGTACAGTTTCCTAAGGTTTGTGGGTGTGGCGGAAGAGAACTGGGGTCAGGATTACTCTAAGGAGCCCAACATTGGGACTTAACATCAGAGTGCATTTCTCTGTCTATTATAGTGACAGAGTACTTTCTTCTCTTAACTTTCCCCATATAGAGAGTAATTACTCAGAGCTGTGCACCTCCTGGAGGTAAAGTCTTTACATCAACAGAGCGATTCCTGACCTAGAGGACAATCTAAAGGAGATGGTTTATGGGGAAATTCCCATCAAGGCTCAGTGGTCTATCCCAGAAGAGACAGGACTTTCAGGAAATGGACTATGACTTCTAGGAAGTGAATGTTAAGCAGAAACTACTCCACCTGCCCCAGTCGAGGGAGGTTTCTCCATAGAAATGTGTTTCTAGATGTTTCCCATGTTGGGTGAGCATCTCCAGTGCAAGTAGGGAGCCCGTGAACAGAGGGCAGATTTTGCTCTCAGTTCCTCATGAACTTGCACCACTGTGGAGAGTGTTACCACCAGCATATGAGGAGCAGTAATAATCAGCCTCATCTTCAGCCTGGAGCCCAGAGATGGTCAGGGAGGCTGTACTGCCAGATTTGGAGCCAGAGAAGCGATCAGGGATTCCTGATGGCCGATAACTTACATCATAAATCAGGAGTTTGGGGGCTGTGCCTGGGAGCTGCTTATACCAGGAGACATAATTATACCTCCCAATGTCATTGCTGCTGCCAGCACAGGAGATGGTGACAGTACTTCCCAGAGCCGCTGATAATGAGGAAGGCTGAGTCAGGGAGGACTGGGCCCAAGACCCTAGAAAAAGAAAGAAGACAATCTAGTGAGTTTACTGTGTGGGCCCCAGATAAGTCTGAGGAGGAGACAATGGATCAGCCCAGATGTCCCTGTGCTCCCTTCCCTGGAGACCTCACCTGTGTCCTGAGTGAGGAGAGTGAGGAGGACCAGAGCCCAGGCCATGGTGGGGATACCCCAAGAGCACTGCTTTCTGAGACCCGATCCTGGGTCTGGTTCCCCCATAACTCTCTTATCCCCTTCCACTGACTCAGAAGAGGGAGGGGGCTCTATGCAAATGTGCTTCCTGAACTGCCTATGGCTCACTTACTCTGACCTGACTCTCTATTCTTAGATAATTCTGTATCCTTGGAGGGCAGAGCTTAGTGTACCAGACATTAAAACATTTCACAGCATTTTCTGAATTATGTGAGACAGATCCCATGACAAACCGTAGGAATTCAAGCCAGCCTTCAACTATGCTTACCTTACACTGGGGAAGTCTTGGTGTGGACGTTGGAATCCCAGGAATCCCAGACCACGTTGCTGTGTGGGAGGAGGGTAAAAAGAGCTCTCCAGACTGGCTGAGATTAGAGGAGATTCAACTACTCCTCTTCCCTGGAGCACAGGCAGAGCTGGGGTCCCTCAACTCCATCCTGGTGCCCCTCAGTTACCTGGTCCACAAGCATCATTCTGTGCCCTGCTCTGTGGTTTGAGGTTAGGAAATGTTTACTGGCACTTCCAGAAAAGGAGTTATGGAACACAACAGATATTAGGCTCCCCTTCCCTTGTGTCCCACTTAGAGTGGCTCCAGAAGCAGGTATTGGAACTGTACAGAGAATAGGAAAACAACCAAAATTGCTTTTCCCAAATTCCGGCCCTCGCTGCCCCCTAGTGGCCCCAGAATATAAATGTCAAGCACCAGGGAAGGCAGTTGAGGTAGAGCTGGAAACCCATGCTCCTCTTCTCCGGCCCTGCCTCCAAACCTTCCAAGCTCAAGTCCCAGTCCTACCCCCCCCCCATCCCTTCTGATGTAATTCAAGACTTTTCCCATTTGTCCTTTACTATCTCCACAACGAAATATGGCACCTGCTTAAATGAGTGGCCCTCATGCACTTTCTCAGCGTCACCAGGAAAACCAAGTCACAGAGATAGTGATGTGAGGTGGATGTGGCTCAGGGCTGAGGAAAGTTTGCATATTAAATTAATCCAGCCCCAGGTGGTTCAAGGATGACAAAGAGGGACATTGAGAAATGACTGAGTTCTCCACATGATTAGAAAACACAAATAATGCGAGAAAGAGAGAACTGAGTGGAGTGGAGAAATACCTCATTGAAATCAAGAAAAAGGATTCCAGGTTAGGAGCCTCTGGGAGAAGGGAGCTGGAGTCAAGATTGTCCTCGTGGGCCCAGCTCCAGAGACTTCTCACTAGGACAAGTCTGTTTGTCACAGGGGACACTGGATGCTTTCTGTCTCATTTGTACACATTTGTGACCTGACCTCCTAGACAAAGTCTCTTCATCCACAGAGATGTGTGACCTAGTGTGTTTTTCTTGAGGAGGTGGGTTTGGAGAAAAACTGTTCAGAACTCATGATCCCTTCCAGGAATTCTGTGGACTAGAGGTGCTTTGATGACTCTCTTTTCATATCACTATTCATAAAACATGACAGGTGTTTCCAAGAGCTTCTGAATAATGTGTCCCAAGCCCACAGCATGGGATGAGAAGTGTGGTGATGACTGGTATGGGGGAAAGGAAAGTGTTTTGGGGGAAAAGGAATCATTTGGGACTTGAGACTGTTTATGTGCTTTAAGCATTCAACTACTGAACTATTTAGACTTTTGTTTAGGTAATAATGTCTATTTGTGGGATAATAATAACATAGTAACTAGATCATGACCTTGTCATAGTCAGGGATGCATGTGAAATTAGATATGTAGCCATTAGTTTGGGTCACTGTCTCTTGGGATCACTGGGGAGAGGCCTCCCTTGAACATTCTGGTGTCCAGATGTTTCCTGCAAGAGACCAACACTGACCTTCATGAGGAACTGCCTTGGATATGCTTCATCTTCTGTGAGTACTAGGAGCCCCCATAGGGCCCCCAAAAATAGAGGAGTGAGGGTTTCATGTAAAGTGTTTTTGAGTATTCTGCTTACACAATTATACATGACATAGAAACAATAAGCTCGACTGCCACAAAAGGAGGCAAAATTAACACTGGCACATAAGATGATAAATGCACAATGCAGCTAAAGCATGTAAAATTTTTAAAATAAAAAAATCAATATTGAGGTTCTATCATTTAAGATATGAGAAATATGGAGATTCCTTAAATAATACCAAGTTTAAAGAGATAAGAGATGGAGAAAGAGGGAGAGAGAGGAAGAGGGAGAGAGAAAAAAACATCCAGACAACATGTATGGCAACTGACTTAGAAAATCAACGAACACATGAAAGGTTACTCATTCACATGCTGATTCCCTTCCCATATAGGATAATAAAAGCATGGATGGATAAGTTGGCCTTAGGGATTTTAAAACATTTCAAGTTGTACTATCAAAGGTGTCTATTTTCTCATCTTTATTTATTTTTACTTTTTCATATTCTTTTTTAAATAATGTTCTGTTTGTCACCTTACAGTACATCATTAGTTTTGATGTAGTGTTCCATGATTCATTGTTTGTGTGTAACACCCAGTGTGCCATGCAATATGTGCCCTACTTAATACCCATCACTGGGATAACCCATCCTCCACCCCTCTCCCCATTAAAACCTTCAGATAGTATCCCAGAGTCCATAGTCTTTCATGGTTCTTCTCCCCCTCTGATTCCCCCCACTTCAGTTTTCACTTCTCCTAATGTCCACCATGTTATTCTTTATGGTCCACAATTTAAGTGAAACCATATGATAATTGCCTTTCTCTGCTTTATTTATTTCACTTAGCATAATCCCCTCCGGTTCCATCTATGTTGATATGAATGTTGGGTGTCCATCCTTTTTGATGGCTGAGTAATATTCCATTGTATATATGGACCACTTCTTCTTTATTTATTCGTCTGTTGAAGGGTATCTCGACTCTTTCCAAGTTTGACTATTGTGGACATTGTTGCTATGAACATTGGGGTGGATGTGCCCCTTCTTTTCACTACATCTGTATCTTTGTAACAAATACCCAGTAGAGCAATTTCTGGGTCATGAGGTAGATCTAGATTTCTTTTTGAGGATCCTCCACACTGTTTTCCAAAGTGGCACATTCCCACCAGCAGTGTAACAGGGTTCCCCTTTCTCCACAACCTCTCCAACATTTGTTGTTTCTTGCCTTGTCAATTTTTGTCATTCTAATGGGTGTAAGGTGGTATTTCAATGTAGTTTTGATTTGAATTTTCCTGATGGTTAATGTTGAACATTTTTTCATGTGTCTGCTAGCCATTTGTGTGTCTTCATTTGATAAGTGTCTGTTCATGTCTTCTGCCCATTTTTGACTTGATTGTTTGTTTTTTATATTTTGAGTTTGAGAAGTTCTTTCTAGATATTGGATACCAGTCCTTTATCTGTAGTGTCATTTGCAAATATCTTCTCCCATTCTCTGGGTGGCCTCAATTTTGTTGACTCTTTCCTATGCTGTACAGAAGCTTTAAAAAAAGATTTTAAAAATATATATATACATATATGTATATATGTATACATACGTATATATGTATATATGTATACATATGTATATGTGTGTGTGTGTGTGTATATATATATACGTTTTCATTATTTGAGAAAACAGTGGAAACTGTTTCTACACTTTGAGACACAATGCACAAGAGAGCAGGGCTATAGCAGTTCTACAATCTCATGTTGCAGTGATACTGTTAACTTAACATGTAGTTTGTGGCTTTCCTCATAATTCTCCCTATTATGAAAATAGAAACTAACCTCTCATAAGGAAATTGTGGTGCCATGAAAGCAGACACAGTGCAAGTGGCAGTGGGGGCTCCCTGCCCTCCTATGCCCATGGGGATACTTTGTAAAGATCTCATTGATGCCATGACAGTCAGGGAGCATGTCTTACACCAGAAATCTAGAGTACAGCAAGACAGTGGTCCCTCTGCCAACTTGATTGTCTTCATGAAGACACACACCCTATAGTAGGTGCAGCCTCTGACCAGCCTCCCATGGACAGGGAACCATGACTCAGGACATTAATCTATGTTCAGTAGCACAGACCCTCTTCCCATTGTGCTGGGCCCCAGCTGCTGAGGAGTTCCATTTATGACACCATTCTGGCCTCAATAATTCAATAATTCAAAAACAAAGGTGCTGTTTCCTAGGGAAAAGAAGAAGGTAGGTGGTGAAAAGATTTTTGAAAATAATTGATGGTGAGAACATGATAGAAAGATTGAGCACTTAGGTGGGTGATTATATTTGTCAGGGGTCTCCAGAGAAACAAACTATCATGAGCTGTGTTGTCTGTGTATATATGTATGCGTGTATGTGTGTATGTGTTTGTTTATTGAAATTTTAAAATATGATATACTTACATGCATTTATATAAGTATATAATATATTTTGTACATATATATAATGTTTTGTATATATAAGGATCATATGTATAAATTATATGAAATCTATATTATACATATACAAAAATGGTACATATAAATTTAAAAATGTATTTTTTAGAAGATTTTATTTATTTATTTGACAGATAGAGATCACAAGTAGGCAGAGAGGCAAACAAAGAGAGAGGAGTAAGCAGGATCCCCACGGATCAGAGAGCCCAATGTGGGGCTCAATCCCAGGACCCAGGGATCAAGACCCGAGCCGAAGGAAGAGGCTTTAACCCACTGAGCCACCCAGGCGCCTCTAAAAATGTATTTTTATATATGTGAAATTGTATCTAATCAGGACTGGCTCACATGATTATTGATGCAGGGAAGTTCATGAGGTGCCATCTGCCACCTACAGAAGCAGGGGAGCAGCAGCATAATTAGCCCCCAAAGGCCTGAGAACCAGGGAAGCCAGTGGATCCAGAAATTCCAGCCCATCAGCAGAAGAAGTTGAGATAAGGTGCCCAGTTCAACCAGAGATGGGAGAAGAGTTGTGCTTTCCTCTATCTGTGGCTTTTGTTCTACCCTGGCTCTACTCGGGTCAGGCACATACACCTTAGGGGCAGCAATCTACTGTATTGAGTCAACCAGTTCAAATTCTAATCCCAGACAGGAACATATTCACAGGCACAACCAGAAATAAGATTTCATCTGGCCACCCTGAGACCCACTTAGGTTGACACAAAAAATACATCTCTTTCCTGATCCCCCACCTGGGAATGAGGTTGTTGAGAGGATATAGCAGTTCCAGTGATAAAACCAGGAAACTTCCAGCAATATGACTAGAGTTGGTCACAACCCAGTTCTTCTGATGCATAAACGTAGCTTCATTCAGTTGTTCACACAACATACAGATTTATTTATAAATATTTTAATTAATTAATTAATTTTTATAGAATTCGCAATCCAAAATAGATGCCAGAGGAAAGGGGGGACACATTCATCAGATTCTCTCTATTCTGGAAAAAAAGGACCCATTTTTAGAAAGAGCTCTGGCGGAAGGAGACAAGATGGTGGGGAAGTAGGAGGAGGCGCCGTTTCAACCTGTACACTAAAGTGAGCTGATTACATACCAAAGAACTCTGATCACCCATGAAATCAGCCTGAGATCAGAATTATACACATCTGGATCTCTACAGGGGCAGAAGACACCAGTGGGCAGGTAAAGCAGAGCAGGAACATCAGACTGATATTGAAAGATAAACAAAAGGGGGAGGGAGCCACCAGAGGTGACTGATTGGAAAGTAATACCCCAGTATGAGAGTGCCCTGCATCTGGGGACCAGCATTAACTTGGAGTCTGGTTGAAAGCACTCAAAAAGAGCAAAGGATCTCGGGGGGAAATTGTGGGAATCGGGGTGGTAGGGACAGGGGCTTAAGCCCCTGGACCCAGGACAGCCACCCCTGCCTCTGAACTAGAGAGAGTGTGGTGGAGAAACCAGGTCTTGGTCCCTGAGCCGCCAGCACACCTGAGAACGTGTGGGGTCCAGCTCCCATGAGGGACAGGGAGCCTCGCCAGATGGCAGAACGCCGCACCGGGCTATCAGAGCCTGAGACGCGTGCACCTCACATCCTCCCCTGGGAGAGGTGCACGAAGCCCGGTGCTCTCAGACCCAGAAAGACCAGGCACTCCCAGCCGAGGACATTGGAAACATCTCAGTGTGCGATCACTGCTTGGAACCTCTATGGCAGTCTGGAGCTGCCCAGATAGCCACCACTGCCATGCTTTTGCATACAAGCAGGAGATCCTGCATCCGCAGAGACCATGACTCAGAACCTGCTCTGCCAGCAGCCAAGGAGCTGCAGCACCCACAGGGGAGAAGACTGAGGCTTCTCTCTGAGGGGGAGGTTGGGGTGCAGTTTGCTTTCCTCTAAACCTCCAAAAACCATCAAAAGCTGTCAAGGCAAGAGAAAACAAATGAACAAACATAAAAACTTCCGGAGAACAAAAGCCTGAAAAACCAGTTTCCTCAGAGCCCACCCCCTTGAGGATGGCAGGAGGACTTAACTCAGGGAACATCATTGACTGAAAACCCAAGTGGCAGGCCCCTCCCACAGAAAACCAACCAGGAAAAAAAAAATAGACGACAAGAGAACACCCACCACTACTTCATAGATACAACTTTTATTTTTTACTCATTCCCACTACTCTGGTTCATTTTTTTATATAGATAATTTTTTAACCTATTTACCATCACAGTGAGATGTCCAGTACATCAAATTCCATAATAACATTTTAACCTGAACTTTTTGATACATATGCCCGTGTTTTTCTTTTGCTTTTCTATTTTTTAAATTTTTTTAAAATTTTAGTTTAGTTTAGTCTAGTTTATTCTTTTTCTATTATTATTTTCTAATATTCATATAGAGTTAAACTTCAAGGTAACGCCATTTCCCCAATCAATGCTACCCCTATAGGTAAACCAATTTTTAATCCCCCTTTATCTTAGGAACATTGAGTCCTTTAACAAAGATATCAAGATACATCCAGGAAGAATCAAAATAACCTTCCTCGCCCAAACTGACAATTTATAACCACTCTCCCATCTTTTTCTTCCGCCAGTGTTTCTGTGTATTTGTGTTTCTCCTGATAGTATATAAATCTTATACTTGGGGTTCTTTTTGACGAGGTTCTTCCTTTTTTTGCTTACATATATATACATATATTTTTTTTTCTTGGCATATACTTTCATCAGTCTTTTTTTGGTCTGTTTTTATTTGTATACTTCATAAATCTTACAAAGTATATCTTTGTATACTTTGAAGTATACAAAGTATACCTTTGTATACTTCATAAATCTTACCTTTATTTGTATACTTCATAAATCTTACCTTTTATTTCTATACTTCATAAATCTTACCTTACCTTCTCTTTTATCTTCCCTTTTCTTCCTCTCTCTCTCTCTCTCTCTCTCTCTCTCTCTTTTTCTTTTTCTTTTCTTTTTTCTCTCATTTGGATGGGGACTCCTGATTGCTCAGAAGCATTCCAGGGTGCACCTTGACTGCACCATGGTCAATACATCCAGATACATCTCTTCAGCCATCTCTCACCAAAATGACTAGGAGGAGGAATCCCCAACAGAAGAAAAATACAGAGGATGGGCCTTCTGCAACAGAGTTAACGGCTATCGACATAGACAATATGTCAGAAAGGAATTCAGGCTAACAATTATCCAGGCAATAGCTAGGTTGGAGAAAGCCATGGATAACCAAACGGAATTGATTAGGGCAGAATTGAAAGCGACCAGGGAGGATGTTCATAATGTTAGGGCAGAGCTGAAGGCCACCAGGGATGATGTTCACAATGTTAGGGCAGAACTGAAAGCCACAAGCGATGATGGTCACAGTGCTCTCAATGAGTTCCAATCTAATCTAAATTCTCTAAAAGCTAGGGTAACTGAGACAGAAGATGGAATTAGTGATCTGGAGGACAAACAGATAGAGAGAAAGGATCAGGAGGAAGCCTGGAACAAGCAGCTTAGAAGCCACGAAAACAGAATCAGAGAAATAAATGATGCCATGAAACGTTTCAATGTCAGAATTATTGGAATCCCTGAAGGGGAGGAGAAAGAAAGAAGTCTAGAAGATATAGTGGAAAAAGTTCTCCATGAAAATTTTCCCAGTCTCACGAATGGAACCAGCGTTCATGTACTAGAGGCAGAACAGTTTCCCCCGAAGATTAGAGATTCTCGAAAGTCCTCGAGACACCTGATAGTAAGAACGAAGAATTATAATTGTAGGTAGACCCTCTTGAAAGCAGCTAGGAAAAAGAAGCTCCTTATAAACAGAGGAAAGCCCATCAGAATAACGTCAGACCTGTCCACAGAGACCTGGCAAGCCAGAAAGGGCTGGCAAGATATATTCAGGGCACTAAATGAGAAGAACATGCAGCCAAGAATACTTTATCCAGCAAGACTGACATTCAAAATGGATGGAGAGATAAAGAGTTGCCAAGACCGGCAAGGCTTGAAAGACTATGCAACCACCAAGCCGACACTGCAGGAAATATTAAGGGGGGTTCTATAAAAGAGAAAAAATCCTAAGAAGAGCATTGAACAGAAATATAGAGACAATCGGCAGAAAGAAAGACTTCAAAGATAACACAATGTCAATAAAAACGTATCTCTCAATAATCACTCTCAATGTGAATGGCCTAAAGGTGCCCATTAAAAGACACAGGGTTGCAGATTGGATAAAACAACAGGACCCATCCATATGTTGTCTACAAGAGACCCATTTTGAACCTAAAGATACACTCAGACTGAAAGTGAAGGGATGGAGAAGCATCTTTCATGCCAATGAGCCTCAAAAGAAGGCTGGGGTAGCGATTCTCATATCAAATAAATTAGATTTTAAACTAAAGACTGTAGTCAGAGATACAGAAGGATACTACATCATTCTTAAAGGGACTATCCACCAAGACGATCTAACAATTGTAAATATCTATGTCCCCAATATGGGAGCAGCCAATTACATAAGAAAACTATTAATCAAGATGAAGAGACATATTGATATGAATACACTAATAGTAGGAGATCTTAACATGCCTTTCTCAGTAATAGATCATCGAAGCAGAAAGTCAATAAAGAAACAAGAGCATTGAACAACACATTGGACCAGGTGGACCTCCCAGATATATACAGAACATTCCACCCTAAAACAACAGAATACTCATTCTTCTCAAGTGCACATGGAAACTTCTCCAGAATAGACCACATACTGGGTCACAAATCAGGGCTCAACTGATACCAAAAGACAGAGATTATCCCCTGCATATTCTCAGATCACAATGCTTTGAAACTGGAGCTCAATCACAAGGAAAAGTTCAGAAGGAACTCAAACACCTGGAAGCTAAAGACCACCTTGCTTAGGAATGCTTGGATCAACCAGGAGATCAAAGAAGAACTTAAACAATTTATGGAAACCAATGAGAATGAAGATACTTCACTCCAAAACCTATGGGATACAGCAAAGGCGGTCCTAAGGGGGAAATCCATAGCCATCCAAGCCTCCCTCAAAAAAATTGAAAAATCCAGAATACACCAGCTGTCTCTACACCTTAAAGATCTGGAGAACCAACAACAAGTCAAACCAACTCCACACACAAGAAGGGAAATAATCAAGATTAGAGCAGAGATCAATGAGGTAGAAACGAGAGATACAGTAGAACGTATCAATGAAACTAGAAGCTGGTTTTTTGAAAGAATCAATAAGATCGATAAACCATTTGCCACGCTAATCCGAAAGAAACGAGAAAGCCCAAATTAATAAAATTATGAGTGGAAAGGGGGAGATCACAACTAACACTAAGGAAATAGAAACAATCATCAGAAATTATTATCAACAGTTATATGCCAATTAGCTAAGCAACCTAGATGAAATTGATGCATTCCTGGAAAACTATAAACTCCCAAAATTGAACCAGGAAGAAATTGACACCCTGAATAGACCGATATCTAGTAACGAGATTCAAGCAGTTATCAAAAACCTCCCAAAAATGAAGAGCCCAGGAGCTGGCAGATTCCCTGAGGAATTCTACCAAACTTTCAAAGAAGAAATAACACCTATTCTACTGAAGCTGTTTTAAAAAATTGAAGCAGGGGGCATCTGGTTGGCTCAGTGGGTTAAAGCCTCTGTCTTCAGCTCAGGTCATGATCCCAGGGTCCTGGGATCGAGCCCCGCATCAGGCTCTCTGTTCAGCTCTCTGTTCTGCCTACCACCCCCGCCCCGCCTACCTCTCTGCCTACTTGTAATCTCTGTCAAATAAATAAATAAATAATCTTTTAAAAAATTGAAGCAGAAGGAAAACTTCCAGACTCTTTTTATGAAGCCAGCATTACCCTGATCCCCAAACCAGGCAAAGACCCTACCAAAAAGGAAAATTTCAGACCAATATCACTGATGAATATGGATGCTAAGATTCTCAACAAGATCCTAGCAAACAGGATCCAACAGCACATCAAAAAGATTATCCACCATGACCAGGTGGTAGTAATCCATGGGTGGCAAGGATGGTTCAACATTCCCAAATCAATCAATGTGATAGAACAAATCAATAAGAGAAGAGAGAAGAACCACATGGTCCTCTCAATTGGTGCAGAAAAAGCATTTGAAAAAATCCAGCATCCATGCCTGATTAAATCGCTTCAAAGTATAGGGATTGAGGGAACATTCCTGAACTTCATCAAATCTATGAAAGACCCACAGCAAATATCATCCTCAATGGGAAAAAGCTTGCAGCCTTCCCGTTGAGATCAGGAACATGACAAGGATGCCCATTCTCACCACTCTTGCTCAACATAGTATTAGAAATCCTAGCAACAGCAATCAGACAACCAAGAGAAATAAAAGGTATGCAAATTGGCCATGAAGAAGTCAAATTCTCTCTCTTTGCAGATGACATGATTCTTCATTTGGAAAACCCAAAAGACTCCACCCCCAACTACTAGAACTCATACAGCAATTCAGTAACGTGGCAGGATACAAAGTCAATGTACAGAAATCAGTGCCTTTCTTATACACTAACAATGAAAATACAGAAAGGCAAATTAGAGAATTGATTCCATTTACTATAGCACCAAGAACCATAAGATACCTCGGAATAAACCTAACCAAAGAGGTAAAGGAATTGTACTCAAGGAACTACAGAACGCTCATGAAAGGAATTGAAGAAGACACAAAAAGATGGAAGACCATTCCATGCTCTTGGATCGGAAGAATAAACATTGTCAAAATGTCTATACTGCCTAGAGCAATGTATACTATTAATGCCATTCCGATCAAAATTCTACTGGTATTTTTCAAAGAGCTGGAGCAAACAATCCTAAAATTTGTATGGAATCAGAAGAGACCCCAAATTTCTAAGGAAATGTTGAAAAACAAAAATAAAACTGGCGGCATCACGTTACCTGATTTCAAGCTTTACTACAAAGCTGTGATCACCAAGACAGCATGGTACTGGCATAAAAACAGACACATAGACCAGTGGAACAGAGTAGAGAGCCCAGATATGGACCCTCAACTCTATGGTCAAATAATCTTCGACAAAACAGGAAAAAAATATTCAGTGGAAAAAAGACAGTCTCTTCAATAAATGGTGCTGGGAAAACTGGGCAGCTATATGTAGAAGAATGAAACTCAACCATTCTCTTACACCGTACACAAAGATAAACTCGAAATGGATAAAAGACCTCAACGTGAGACAGGAATCCATCAGAATCCTCAAGGAGAACATAGGCAGTAACCTCTTCGATATCAGCCACAGCAACTTCTTTCAAGATATGTCTCCAAAGGTAAAGGAAACAAAAGCGAAAATGAACTTTTGGGACTTCATCAAGATCAAAAGCTTCTGCACAGCAAAGGAAACACTCAACAAAACAAAGAGGCAACCCACGGAATGGGAGAAGATATTTGCAAATGACAGTACAGACAAAAGGTTGATATCCAGGATCTATAAAGAATTCCTCAAACTCAACACACACAAAACAGACAATCATATTAAAAAATGGGCAGACGACATGAACAGACACTTCTCCAATGAAGACATACAAATGGCTATCAGATACATGAAAAAATGTTCATCATCACTAGTCATCAGGGAGATTTAAATTAAAACCACATTGAGATACCACCTTACACCAGATAGAATGGCCCAAATTAGCTAGACAGGAAACAACGTGTGTTGGAGAGGATGTGGAGAAAGGGGAACCCTCTTACACTGTTGGTGGGAATGCAAACTGGTGCAGCCACTTTGGAGAACAGTGTGGAGATTCCTCAAGAAATTAAATATAGAGCTTCCCTATGACCCTGCAATTGCATTACTGGGTATTTACCCCCAAGATACAGACGTAGTGAAAGAAATTCCATCTGTACCCCTATGTTTATAGCAGCACTGGTCACGGTCGCCAAACTGTGGAAAGAACCAAGATGCCCTTCAATGGATGAATGGATAAGGAAGATGTGGTCCATATACACTATGGAGTATTATGCCTCCATCTGAAAGGATGAATACCCAACTTTTGTAACAACATGGATGGGACTGGAAGAGATTATGCTGAGTGGAATAAGTCAAGCAGAGAGAGTCAATTATCATATAGTTTCACTTATTTGTGGAACATAACAAATAACATGGAGGACATGGGGAGATGGAGAGGAGAAGGGTGTTGAGGGAAATTGGAAGGGGAGGTGAACCATGAGAGACTATGGACTCTGAAAAACAACCTGAGGGTTTTGAAGGGGTGGGGCTGTGAGGTTGGAGGAATCAGGTGATGGGTATTAGTGACGGCACGTATTGCATGGAGCACTGGGTGTGGTGCAAAACAATGAATACTATTACGCTGAAAATAAAAAATAAAAATAAAAAAAAGAGCTCTGTCTACTGGGAGAGAGTCATTTCGTTTCTTTGTTTCTGAGTTGAAAAGTTAGGAAGAGTTCCATTCTGGGACCAGAGCATGAAGGCAAAGAGGAAGCCATCATTGCAGATCCAGATGCAGTGTGGCCCTAGGATGTTATGGTGGTCAAGGAAAGGAGATGAGTGAGAACTGAATTCTCAAGACCATGCTATATGAAGCCCCCTCTGGATGGCGCTGGGGGAGCTTCTTCAAAGGAAGGGGGGAGCCTGTGAGTAAAGAACAGTTTTTGTCTCATTTTCCCATAACGTTGAATCACTGTGGAAAGTAGTACTACCAGCAGTAATAATCAAGTTCATCTTTTACCTGGAGCCCTGAGATGGTCAGGAAGGCTGTGTCTCTGGACTTGGAGCCAAAATAGTGATCAGAGATCCTTAAGAGCCATGTATCAGTATGTCAATCAGCAGTTTCAAAGCCAGGTCTGGGTACTTTTGCACCAGGAGATTTTGTTATTACTCCCAATGTCACTCCTGCTTCTAGCATAAACGACAGTGATAGTCTTTCCCAGAGTCCCAGAGAATATGAGATGCTGAGTCAGGTTAGATAGAGCCCAGGCCCTGAAAAAGGCAGAAAACACACTGCTGAGTTCAGTCCTGGGGCCTTAAAGAAACTGTGGAAAGGAAGACAAAAATCAGTGCAGATGTCCCTTTGATCCCTTCTATCGAAGCTCAACAGTGCCCTAAGGAACATTAGGAAAACGAGAGCCCACGCTGTTAAATTCTCCAGACAGTGCTTGTGTCTGGACCATGTTCCATGAGGACAGAGAGGATTTTGTTCTGAGCCAAAATCCTAAAGTGAGAAAAGCAAGTTCCCAAAGCCATCACTGTTGTTTCTCTCACTGTAGAAGTGTTTCCTTTGGGAAGGGGCCTGGAGAAGGAGGTGAATAAAATACAATAAGAATGAAAATGTAGATATTCAATCTTGCTCTGAGTGTTAGAAATCATGTTTCTTACATGTCAAGCCAAACAGATACCCCAGAAACACTGACTTCTGAGATGCCTACCCTGGTCCTGGCTCCCCCAGACCTCTCTTTTACCTTCCCCTTGCCTCAGAGAAGGGAGGGACCTCCATGCAAATGTGCTCCCAGTTCCTGCCTCTCCTGATCTGACCCTTCATTCAAGATACTTTTCTTCCAAGAGCAACAGAACATAGCTGAAGGACTAAAATATCTTGACAAGGATTTTATAGGACAGAGGTCATGTTAGTCCCCAGGAAAAGGAGCCAGACTTGGACTATCCCTTAGTTCTTATTATGAGAGTCTCCATGCAGTAGGAAAAATTTTCCCAGAACTTACCTTTGTGCTATGTGGATCAAGGATGGGAACAAGATCCAGAAGGATTGGAATTAGGAGAGATTCACTTTTTCCTTCATAGGCACCAAAAACAGAGCTATAGTTGTTCACATACCTCACACCCTTCCTCTTACCAACAGTAGGGTGGGTTCTCTTGCTTCTTTTGGTCCCTACCTCAGGGCTCTAAGCCTGAGGTCTGGGGATGTTTGTTGGACTTTTGAGTAAGAACTTACGGAGACACAGGAGATTTGGATCACCCCTCACACATGGTTCTCCTTTGCAGGACTCAGGAGCCATCAGCTCTTGGGACTTCATACAGGTCAGGGTAATTCAGAGCCATGACCTTCCCCCAATCCAGGCCTTTGGTGCTCCCTGGTGGCCACAGATGGTGCAACCCAGGCACCAGGGAAGACAGTGAGTGAGAGCTGTAATCCCTTGCTCTGCTCTTTCTCCTCCTTCCTTCTTCCCCTCCCAGTCAGTACCAGGTCTATTATCCCTCTTAAGTCTATTCAAACACATTTATCTGTGTCACCATCTTCCTCAAGAATGGAATGGATCACCTACCACACCAGGTGACCCAGACCCTCCCCAGGACCAGGTAGTTTGTCCCTGCATAGCCTTCTTACACGGTTTGTGTTGGTGGGACAGTTCTTGGCTCAGGGCAAAAGTAAAGTTAGAGGTTGAATAATAGCAATCCCTTAAGGAGCAAAGATGAGAACAATGGCACCAGTTGAAAAAGGATTAGCTTGTCATGATGTGGATACAAAAACTATTGCATGGAGTATAGAGAGCTCAGTCAGCATTAAGAACAACCTAAAGAGGAGAGACAAGATGGCAGAGAAGTAGGAGGAGGCACTGTTTCAACCTGTCCCCTAAAGCGAGCTGATTACCTACCAAAGAACTCTGATCACTCATGAAATCAGCCTGAGATTAGAATCATACACTTCTGGATCTCTACAGGGGCAGAAGATGCCAGTGGACAGATGAAGCAGAGTGGGGACATCGGACTGATATCAGAAGATAAACAAAAGGGGGAGGAAGCCACTAGAAGCAACCCATTGGAAAGTAATACCCCAATGCGAGAGTGCCCTGTGATTGGGGACCAGCATTAACTTGGAGTCTGGTTGAAAGTACTCAAAAAGAACAAAAGATCTTAAGGGGAAATTGGTGGAATTGGGCGGTTAGGGACAGGGACTTAGCCTACGGACCCAGCACGGCCACCACCAGTAGGGAACCAGAGAGTGTAGCAGAGAAGCCAGGTCTTGGTCTCTGTTGTGGTCCATTATCAAAGGAACGAGACTGAGACAAAGTGAAAGTTATGCAAAGCCTTATTCTATGTCCAGCATTAGAAGTTAGACTGACCGGCCAGGGCCGCCTCCAAAGAAAGCAACCCCCTCCCGATCTCACAGGCTGGTTTTATAGGGCATGACCGCAGACCCAAGGTACATGGCTTCTATTGTTAAGGTGTTTACTCCCAGAATCGATACCTGGAACCATACCAGGAACTATGGGGGCGTTTATTCCCGGAATGAAGTCCGTGGATGTAAACAACAATATGACTACCTAGGCAATATGGAGTTGCTCTGGCTAAGCAGGCCCTAATAGTTAAACAGGTTTTAACATTAAATTGGCCCTAACAGTCCCTGAGCCACCCGCATGCCTGAGAGCCTCTGGGTGGTGATGCCTGTGAGGGTGAGGGAGCCTGCTATGGATACCAGAGACTGCTGTGGACACCAGCTGGCAGCCTTTTGCACTCTGCACGCGCTACACAACCAGGGTCTGAGACACATCCCACAGCCTCCCCTGAGAGAGGTCCGTGTAGGCACTCTCTAGGACCCAGAGAATCTGAGCACTCTAATCCCAGGCCAGCACAAAAATCTCGGTGTGCTTTCTCTGCTTGGGACCTCTCTGGCTGTCTGGAGCTGCCCAGACAGACACCTAGTATTTCTCCTGATTTTGGGTACAAGCAAGAGTTCATGTGACCCCAGAGACTGTGACTGGGGACGTGCTCTGCCAGTGACAGAGGGGGAATTTATGTGCTCTGGAGCACGCAGGGGAACAGACTGAGGTTTATGTCTGAGATGGAGGTCTGGGTGCAGTTTGCTTTCCTCTAAACTTCCAAAGAAATGCCAAAAGCTGCCAAGGGGAGAAAAAACAAACAAACAAACAAACAAACAAACCAAAAAAACCCTCCAGAGAACAAAAGCCTGAAAAACCGGTTTCCTCAGAGCCCCGCCCCTTGGTGAGGGCAGGAGGACTCAACTCTAGCAAGACTCCCTGAAAAACCACACAGAAGGCCCTCCCCCAGAAAGCCAGCCAAAACCAAATAAACAAACAAACAACAACAACAAAACAAGAGGACAACCATCACTAGTTCATAGATACAACTTTTATTTTTAATTCTTTCCCACTATTCTGATTCTTTTCATTTTTTATATAACTTTTTAACCTATGTACCATCACAATGAGATGTTCAGTACATCAAGTTCCATAATAGTCTTCTAACCTGAACTTTTTTGATACATATACCTGTGTTTTTCTTTTTCTTTTCTGTTTTGTTAAATTTTTTCTTTTCTTTTATTATTATTTTTTTAATATTCATATAGAGATTAGCTTCAAGGTAATCCCCATTCCCCAATTAATGCTACCCCTATAGGCAATCTAGTTTTAAACCCCCTTTATCACAGGAAAGTTGAGTCCTTTAACAAATATATCAAGATACATCCAGGAAGAAACAAAATAAACTTCCTTGCCCACACTGAGAATTTATAACCACCCTCCCATGTTTTTCTTCTGTCACTGTTTCTGTGTATTTGTTTTTATTCTGGTAGTATATAAATCTTATACTTGGGGTTCATTCTGACGGGGTTCTTTTATTTATTTATTTATTTATTTATTTATTAATTTTTCTCTTGTCATCTTTTGTTGGTCTTTTTGTTTGTCTGTTTTCATTTGTATGCTTCATAAATCTTAACTTTAGGGCCCATTTGGGCTGGGCCTTCTCTTTTATTTCATGTTTCTTCTTTTCTCCTGTCTCTTTCTCTCTCTTTTTTCTTTTTTTTGTTGCTTTTTGGTGCAGACTCTGGATTACTCAGAGGCATTCCAGGGTGCACCTTGCCTGCACCATGGTCGATACATTCAGCTACACATCCATTCAGCCATCTCTCACCAAAATGACTAGGAGGAGGAATGCCAAACAGAGGAAAAATCCAGAGACTGGGCCCTCTCCATCAGAGCTATTGGATGTGGACCTAGACAGTATGTCGGAAAGGGAATTCAGGCTAACAATTATCCAGTCAATAGCTAGATTGGAGAAAGCCTTTGATGACAAAATGGAATTGATTAAGGCAGAAGTGAAAGCCCACAGAGATGATGTTAACAATGCTCTCAACGAGTTCCAATCTAACCTAAATTCTCTAAAAGCTAGGGTAACTGAGGCAGAAGATAGATTTAGTGATCTAGAGGACAAACACATAGAGAAAAAGGATCAGGAGGAAGCATGGAACAGCTTAGAAGCCATGAAAACAGAATTAGGGAAATAAATGACACCATGAAATGTTCCAATGTCAGAATTATTGGAATCCCCAAGCGGGAGGAGAAAGAAAGAAGTCTAGAAGATATAGTTGAACATATTCTCCATGAAAATTTTCCCAGTCTGGTGAATGGAACCAGTGTTCATGTCCTAGAGGCAGAAGGGTTTCCCCCCAAGATCATAGAATCTAGAAAGACCTTGAGACATCTGATGGTGAAAAGGATGAATCATAATTGTAGACAGGATCTCTTGAAAGCAGCTAGGGGGAAGAAATCCCTTATGTACAGAGGAAAGCCCATCAGAATAACGTCAGACCTGTCCACAGAAACCAGACAAGCCAAAAAGGGCTGGCAAGATATATTCAGGGCACTAAATGAGAAGAACATGCAGCCAAGAATACTTTATCCAGCAAGACTGACATTCAAAATGGATGGAGAGATAAAGAGTTGCCAAGACCAGCAAGGCTTAAAAGAGTATGCAACCACCAAGCCGACACTGCAGGAAATATTAAGGGGGGTTCTATAAAAGAGGAAAAATAAAATACTAATAATATCATTGAACAGAAATATATGGAGACAATCTTCAGAAACAAAGACTTCACAGGTAACACGATGTCAATAAAAATGTACATCTCAATAATCACTCACAACGTGAATGGCCTAAATGCGCCCATAAAATGACACAGGGTTGCAGATTGGATAAAACGACAGGACCTACCCATATGTTGTCTACAAGAGACCCATTTTGAACCTAAGGATACATCCAGACTGAAAGGGAAGGGATAGAGAAGTACCATTCATGCCAATGGTCCTCAAAAAAGACTGGGGTAGTGATTCTCATATCAGATAAAATAGATTTTCAACTAAAGATGGTAGTCAGAGATACAGAAGGACACTACATCATTCTTAAAGGGACTAGCCACCAAGAGGATCTAACAATTGTAAACAGTTATGTCCCCAATATGGGTGCAGCCAATTACATAAGAAAACTGTTAATCAAGATAAAGAGTCATATTGATATGAATACATTAATAGTAGGAGATCTTAACACGCCACTCTCAGTAATAGAAAGATCATCCACGCAGAAAATCAATAAAGAAACAAGAGCATTGAATGACACATTGGACCAGATGGACCTCACAGATTTATACAGAACATTCCACCCTAAAACAACAGAATACTCATTCTTCTCAAGTGCACATGGAACCTTCTCCAGAATAGACCACAAATCATGGCTCAACCAATACCAAAAGATTGAGGTTATTCCCTGCATATTCTCAGATCACAATGCTTTGAAACTGGAGCTCAATCACAAGAAAAAGTTTGGAAGGAACTCAAACACCTGGAAGCTAAAGACCACCTTGCTTAAGAATGCTTGGGTCAATCAGGATATCAAAGAAGAACTTAAACAATTCATGGAAACCAATGAGAATGAAGACACTTTGGTCCAAAACCTGTGAGATACAACAAAGGCAGTCCTAAGGGGGATTTACATAGCCATCCAAGCCTCCCTCAAAAAAAATTGAAAAATCCAGAATACACCAGCTGTCTCTACACCTTGAAGAACTGGAGAATCAATAACAAATTAAGCCAGCTCCACACACAGGAAGGAAATAATCAAGATTAGAGCAGATGTCAATGAGATAGAAACTAGAGATACAGTAGCATGCATCAATGAAACTAGAAGCTGGTTTTTTGAAAGAATCAATAAGATCGATAAACTCTTGGCCAAACTAATCCAAAAGAAAAGAGAGAAGGCCCAAATTAATAAAATTATGAATGAAAAGGGAGAGATCACAACTAACACCAAGGAAATAGAAACAATCAACCGAAGTTATTATCAACAGTTATATACCAATAAGTCAAGCAACCTAGATGAAGTGGATGCATTCCTGGAAAACTACAAACTTCCAAAATTGAACCAGTAAGAAACTGACAACCTCAATAGACTGATATTGAGTAAGGAGATTGAAGAAGTGATCAAAGGCCTACAAAAAAAAAAAAAATCCAGGACCTGGCAGATTCCCTGGGGAATTCTACCAAACTTTCAAAGATGAAGTAACACCTATTCTCCTGAAGCTGTTTCAAAAAATTGAAGCAGAAGGAAAACTTCCAGATTCTTTTGAAGAAGCCAGAATTACCCAGATCCCCAAACCAGGCAATGACTCCACCAAAAAGGATAATTTCAGGCGAATATGCCTGATGAATATGGATGCTAAGATTCTCAACAAGATCCTAGCTAATGGGGTCCAACAACACATTAAAAAGTTTTTCTACCATGACCAGCTGGGATTCATTCCTGGGTTTCAAGGATGGTTTAACATTCACAAATCAATGTGATGGAACAAATCAATAAGAGAAGAGAGAAGAACCACATGGTCCTCTCAATTGATGCAGAAAAATCATTTGACAAAATCCAGAATCTGTTCCTGATTAAAACACTTCAAAGTATAGGGACAGAGGAAACATTCCTCAACGTCATAAACTCTGTCTATGAAAAACCCACAGCAAATATCATCCTCAATGAGAAGAAGCTCACAGTCTTCCCATTGATATCAAGAACATGACAAGAATGCCCACTCTCACCACTCTTGTTCAACATAGTATTAAAAGTCTTAGCAACAACAATCAGACGACAAAGAGAAATAAAAAGTATTCAAATTGGAAATGAAGAAACCAAACTCTCTTTCTTCACAGATGACATGATACTTTATATGGAAAACCCGAAAGACTCCACCCCCAAACTACTGTAACTCATACAGCAATTCAGTAATGTGGCAGGATACAAAGTCAATGTACAGAAATCAGTTGCTTTCTTATACACTAACAATGAAAATACAGAAAAGGAAATTAGATCATTGATTCCCTTTATTATAGCACCAAAACCATAAGATACCTGGGAATAAACCTAACCAAAGAGGTAAAGGATCTGTACTCGAGGAACTACAGAACACTCATGAAAGAAATCGAAGAAGACACAAAAAATGGAAGACCATTCCATGCTCATGGATCGGAAGAATAAACATTCTTAAAATGTCTACACTGCCTAGAGAAATCTATACTTTTAATGCCATTCCAATCAAAATTCCACCGGTATTTTTCAAAGAGCTGGAGCAAATAATCCTAACATTTGTATGGAATCAGAAGAGACCCCGAATTGCTAAGGAAATGTTGAAAAACAAAAATAAAACTACGGGCATCATTTTGCCCAATTTCAAGCTTTACTACAAAGCTGTGATCATCAAGACAGCATGGTAACAGCATAAAAACAGACACATAGACCAGTGGAACAGAGTAGAGAGCCCAGATATGGACCCTCAACTCTATGGTCAAATAATCTTCCACAAAACAGGAAAAAATATCCAGTGGAAAAAAGACAGTCTCTTCAATAAATGGTGCTGGGAAAACTGGACAGCCGTATGTAGAAGAATGTCTTACACCATACACAAAGGTAACGTTGAAATGGATAAAAGACCTCAACATGAGACAGGAATCCATCAGAATCCTAGAGGAGAACATAGGCAGTAACCTCTTCGATATCAGCCACAGCAACTTCTTTCAAGATATGTCTCCAAAGGCAAAGGAAACAAAAGCAAAAATGAACTTTTGGGACTTCATCAAGATCAAAAGCTTCTGCACAGCAAAGGAAACAGTCAACAAAACAAAGAGGCAACCCACAAAATGGAAAAAAGATATTCACAAATGACAGTACAGACAAAAGGCTGATATCCAGGATTTATAAAGAACTCCTCAAACTCAACACACACAAAACAGATAAGTCAAAAAATGGGCAAAAGACATGAACAGACACTTCTCCAATGAAGACATACAAATGGCTAAGAGACACATGAAAAAATGTTCATCATCACTAGCCATCAGGGAGATTCAAATCAAAATCAAAACCACGTTGAGATACCACCTGACACCAGTTAGAATGGCCTAAATTAACAAGACAGGAAACAACATGTGTTGGAGTGGATGTGGAGAAAGGGGAACCCTCTTACATTGTTGGTGGGAATGCAAGTTGGTGCAGCCACTTTGGAAAACAGTGTGGAGATTACTTAAGAAATTAAAAATAGAGCTTCCCTATATCTCTGTAATTTCACTACTCTGGTATTGACCCCAAAGGTACAGATGTAGTGAAAGGAAGGGCCATGTCTACCCCAATGTTCATTGCAGCAATGACCAAGGTCGCCAAACTGTGGAAAGATCCAAGATGCCCTTCAACGGACAAATGGATAAGGAAGATGTGGTCCATATACACTATGGAGTTTTATGCCTCCATTAGAAGAGATGAATACCCACCTTTTGTATCAACATGGACGGGACTGGAAGAGATTATGCCGAGTAAAATAAGTTAAGCAGTGGGTGTCAATTATCATATGGTTTCACTTATTTGTGGAGCATAAACAATAACACGGAGGACATGGGGAAATGGAGAGGAGGGGGGAGTTAGGGAAAATTGGAGGGGGAGATGAACCATGAGAGACTATGGACTCTGAAAAGCAATCTGAGGGTTTTGAAGTGGTGGGGGGGGGAGTGGGATGTTGGATGAGCCTGGTGGTGGGTGTTATGGAGGGCACATATTGCATGGAGCACTGGGTGTGGTGCATAAACTATGAATTCTGGTACACTGGAAAGAAATTAAAAAAAAAAAACTAAGGAAAACCAGAGCTTAGTTTTCCAGTGTTTGTGGATCTCCTAGAAGGGAACTAGGTTCAGGATTACTCTAAAGGTCTTAACTTCAGGGAACTCTTATCAGAGTGCATTTCTCTATTACATGGGACAGAAGACATTCTAGTCTTAATCTTCTCTGTACAGAGACTAACTTACCTCAGAGCTGTGCCCCTTCCTGGAGTAAAGTCTTCTCCATCTAGAAAGAGATGTCTGACCTAGTGTTTTTTCTAAACAAGACAATTTAAAGAGGAAATCCCAGTCAAGGCTGATTGATCCCTGCCAGAAGAGAAATGTTCCTTGGGAAGAGACTAGAAAGTCAATGCAGTGTGAATGTTCTGAAGAAACTACTTAAGTGTCACTATTCTCATGTCTGTTAACACATATTCCTAAGTGCACAAGGAAGTTGACATCCTGGCCACCTGGTGGCCTCAGGGATTGGGGAAGATGGAAAAGGGTCATTGATGGAAGTGATAGTTTTGGTTTTGACACAATGGTAGTCATTCCTGTGTGTTTTAAATTTGTATGTACTATAATTTTTGATAGAATTTAGATAAAAATATCCATTATTTTATACAATACCAAATGGTAACATGTTGATTCTTTCCATAAATCAATGGGCTGGACATGTGAGCATGAGTTTGTCGCCTTGTTGACTGGATACTTGTCTCTTGAAATCACTGTGGAGAGGCCTCCTGAGAACTTTCTGGATCTCAGTCACTTCCTGCAAGAAGTAAACACTGAACTTTACAATGAGCTGTTTCCTTCTGTTCAGGGTTCCGTTAGTACCAGGAACAAATTCTACTCTCCCTTTGCAAAAGGCAGGAGTCACTGATTTAAAACCCTTTAGATTGCTGTGTTCACAGAATAAGGCGTGATATTCAAACAATAAATCTGACAGTCATCCAAAAGTGACAAAATGACGGCATGTACACAGTATCCTTATGTTCCAATAAGAAGTGAAGCAAATACAATTTTAAATATACAGAAATCAATATCCAGTATGTTATTTTACAAGACAAGTTAAAGATGATGATTCCAATATGCTAACAATGTTAAAATAGGAGAAAATGCAGAAATGGTGCCATGGAAAATGACTGGCACTTAATGATACATTCTGTGAACGCATGAATGAAAACTGCCCGGAGGTGCTGATTCCCTGATTGCATTGAACAGAAAAACACCTTGAATATTTAGACCATAGGGACACTTAAAATATTTCAGATAATCCCTATTAGAAATAACCTCCTTAGGATGGTCAACTAATTTTCGACAAAGGAGGAAGAAATGTCCAATGGAAAAAAGAAAGCCTCTTCAACAAATGGTGTTGGGAAAATTGGACAGCCACATGCAGAAAAATGAAATTGGACTATTTCCTTACACCACACACGAAAATAGACTCAAAATGGATGAAGGACCTCAATGTGAGAAAGGAATCTATCAAAATCCTTGAGGAGAATGCAGGCAGCAACCTCTTTGACCTCAACCGCAGCAACTTCTTCCTAGGAACATCGCCCAAGGCAACAGAAGCAAGGGCAAAAATGAACTATTGGGATTTCATCAAGATCAAAAGCTTTTGCACAGCAAAGGAAACAGTTAACAGAACCAAAAGACAACTGACAGAATGGGAGAAGATATTTGCAAACGACATATCAGATAAAGGGCTAGTATCCAAAATCTATAAAGACCTTATCAAACTCAACACCCAGAGAACAAATAATCCAATCAAGACTTGGGCAGAGGACATGAACAGACATTTCTGCAAAGAAGACATCCAGATGGCCAACAGACACATGAAAAAATGCTCCACATCACTTGGCATCAGGGAAATTAAAATCAAAACCACAATGAGATACCACCTCACACCAGTCAGAATGGCTAAAATTAACAAGTCAGGAAATGACAGATGCTGGCGAGGATGTGGAGAGAGGGGAACCCTCCTACACTGCTGGTGGGAATGCAAGCTGGTGCAACCACTCTGGAAAACAGCATGGAGGTTCCACAAAAAACTGAAAATAGAGCTACCCTATGACCCAGCACTTGCACTACTGGGTATATATCCTAAAGATACAAACGTGGTGCTCTGAAGGGGCACGTGCACCCGAATGTTTATAGCAGCAATGTCCACAATAGCCAAACTATGGAAAGAACCTAGATGTCCATCAACAGATGAATGGATAAAGAAGATGTGGTATATATACACAATGGAATACTATGCAGCCATCAAAAGACATGAAATCTTGCCATTTGCGACGACGTGGATGGAACTAGAGGGTACCATGCTTAGCGAAATAAGTCAATCAGAGAAAGACAACTATCATATGATCTCTTTGATATGAGGAAGTGGAGATGCAATGTGGGGGGGTTGGGGGGAGGTAGGAAAAGAAAACATGAAAGAAGATGGGATTGGGAGGGAGACAAACCATAAAAGACTCAATCTCAAAAAACAGACTGAGGGTTGCTGGGGGGAGGGGGGACGGGAGAGGGTGGTGGGGATATGGACATTGGGGAGGGTATGTGCTATGATGAGTGCTGTGAAAGGTGTAAACCTGGCTATTCACCAACCTGTACCCCTGGGGATAAAAATACATTATATGTTTATTAAAATAAATAAATTAATTAAAAAAAAAAGAAATAACCTCCTTAGGGATCCATGGGTGGCTCAGTCAGTAGAGCATGTGACTCTTGATCAGGTCCATAATTTTAACCACCATGTTGGATGTGGAGACTACATTAAAAAAAAGTTAAAAAAATTAAGGGGCATTTGCTTGGTTTAGTCAGTGAAGGGTCTGCCTTTGTCTCAGTTCATGATCCAAGGGTCCTGGGATCAAGCTCTTTTTAGGCTCACAGCTTAGCGGGAGTATGTTTCTCCCACTCCCACTTCCTCTCCCTGCTCAGGCTTTCTCTCTCATTCTCTCTCTCTCTTCCCCCAAATAAATTAATCATTTAAAAAAATAGTTTTTAAAAAGTAACCCCTCTCCACCTAAAACTAATATAATCTCATACTCCAATTTTACCTAAAATTTTAAAGTAGTGACCCCTCTCTCAACTTGTCATAAAAATATTTAAGAGTGTATTGCTTCGCTCTTCCAGAATACCCAAGAGGCTGCTTGTACCTACAGCTTGAGACTGCATACTCAGCACACAAAGGGCTATGACAGCCCCATTATGTCATATTGGAGCCATCCTGTTCACACAATATCTATGCTCAGGATTACTCTGTAAGGTTCTCTATTATTAACATACTAACTTCATTCTCAGTAGGATAAGGTGGCCACCTCTTGAAAAGAGTCACTACAATGGGCAATGCTTCCTCCTGACCTCCTGTGTACATGTCGATACTTGTAAAAGAACCTATTGTTGCCATTTCAGTCTGGAAGCGCTCTTATATCAGATACCACAGAGACTAACCAGACAGTGGCCCTGCTACTGGTTTTCTCCACAAGAACACACATCCACAGGCAGGTACAGCCTTTGTATAGCCTTCCACAAACATCAGGGACTAACTCAGGTCTTTATTCTGTGTTTTCAAAGGCAGATGCACCTTCTCACTGTGACGTGACCCAGTGTGTGGCACATTTCCAGCCAAGATGATTAACACATGAACATACTGACCATTTATTGGGGGAATAAACTTGCCAACTAGAAAGAGATTTGGAAAAATAACTAAAGGAGAGAACAAAATGAGAGACACTGAGTTCTCAAGAAAGTTGACCATGCATCCTGATTTGCCCCAGAGTGAGGGCATTGCCAAGCTGTGGCAGTTTCACTGCTAAAACTAGGAAAATTCTGGCAAACTGAGAATAATTGGTTATTGAAACAGGCTTTTGATGGTCTACACAAGGATAGAGAATCCTTGGACATTTAGTATATGTATGTGTATTTATTGATTTTTTATAACTGGGATTCCAGGTTAAATTTGGGCTGGCTCCTTATGAAAATCATATATAATGGGGTTCCCTGAGGAATGGAGACAAGCCTTCTCTTTCCCTGTGGGAAAGGGAAACATGCTGGAAAAAGCCCAGCCTGTCAGGGAAAGAGGGCTGAATTCAGGATGGGGATTAATTGGTCTGAGGGGAGGGGAGCTTCTACATACCACAAAGTCTCAACTCCAAATCTCCCTGTTCAGCATCTCTTCCTCGGATATGGGGTCAAAGATGAAGGGCCAGTGGAAAAACAAAATCTTCCTTTTCTAATAATTCCTTCAGATCTTCAGCTTTTCACTGAGTTTCTGTTTTCTCAACCACTGACATGCAGAATAATAACCCACCAAGGAGGATAATGTTGACTAGAATATGGCAGACACAGAATTGAGTAAGACAAAGTCATTTGGATAAATGATTCCAACCTGGACTAACAGGAGTGAGATGCTGTCATTTAAAGTAATGATGTCCCGACTCCGATCACCCATGAAATCAGCCTGAGATCAGAATTATACACGTCTGGATCTCTACGGGGGCCAGAAGACGCCAGTGGGCAGGTAAAGTGGAGTGGGAACGTCGGACTGATATCGGAAGATAAACAAAAGGGGGAGGGAGCCACCAGAGGCGACCGACTGGAAAATAATACCCCAATACGAGAGTGCCCGGCATCTGGGGACCAGCATTAACTTGGAGTCTTGTTGAAAGCACTCAAAAGAGCAAAGACTCGAGCGGGGAAATTGTGGGAATCGGGGCGGATAGGGATAGGGGCTTAAGTCCCCAGACCCAGGGCAGCATCCCCTGGCGCTGAGCCGGAGAGTGCGGCGGAGAAACCTGGTCTTTGTCCCGGAGCCGCCAGTGCACCCGAGAACGGGTGGAGTCCGGCTCCCGTGAGGGGCTGGGAGCCACACCAGACGGCAGAACGCGCACCTTACTGGAGATGCGCGCGTGCCTCAACCTCCCCTGAGAGAGGTGCACGCCCAGCCTGGTGTTCTGGGACCCACGCGGAGATAGACCCACGCGGCGATAGAGCCGATAGAGCTGGAGGCGCCGCGCCCCAAACCATCCCCTGGGAGAGGTGCGCGCAAGACCTGAGCTCTTAGCCCCAGCCAGCGGGAAAATCTCAGTGTGCGATTGCTGCTTAGAACCTCTCTGGCGGTCTGGAGCTGCCCAGACAGCCACAGCTGCCTTGGTTTTGCGTACAAGCAGGAGATCCTGCGTCCCCAGGGACCGTGACTCAGAACCTGCTCTGCCAGCGGCCCAGCGGCTGCAGCACCTGCAGGGGAGCAGACTGAGGCTTCTCTCTGAGAGGGAGGTTGGGGTGCAGTTTTCTTTCCTCTAAACCTCCAAAAACCATCAAAAGCTGTCAAGGCGAGAGAAAAGAAGTGAACAAACATAAAAACCTCCAGAGAACAAAAACCTGAAAAAAACGTTTTTCTCAGAGCCCACCCCCTTGAGGGGGTCGGGAGGACTTAACTCAGGGAACATCATTGACTGAAAACCCACGTGGCAGCCCCCTCCCCCAGAAAACAAATCAGGAAAAAAGAAAAAAAAGACTACAAGAGAACAACCACCACTACTTCATAGATACAACTTTTATTTTTAATTCTTTCCCACTATTCTGGTTCATTTTTTTTCTTTTTTTATATAGATAATTTTTTAACCTATTTACCATCACAGTGAGATGTCCAGTACATCAAATTCCATGATAAACTTCTAACCTGAATTTTTTGATACATACACATGTGTTTTTCTTTTGCTTTTCTATTTTCTTAATTTTTAAAAAAATTTTTAATTTAGTTTAGTCCAGTTTATTCCTTTTTTATTTTTATTTTCTAATATTCATATAGAGTTAAACTTCAAGGTAATCCCCTTTCTCCAAGCAATGCTACCCCTATAGGTGAAACAATTTTTAATCCCCCTTTTTCTTAGGAAAGTTGAGTCCTTTAACAAAGATATCAAGATACATCCAGGAAGAATCAAAATAACCTTCCTCGCCCACACCGAGAATCTATAACCATGCTCCCATCTTTTTCTTCTGCCAGTGTCTCTGTGTATTTATGTTTGTCCGGATAGTATATAAATCTTATACTTGGGGTTCTTCTTGACGAGGCTCCTCCTTTTTTTTGCTTATATATATATATATTTTCTCTCGTCATATACTTTTATCAGTCTTTTTGTTTGTCTGTTTTTGTTTGTATACGTCATAAACCTTACCCTGGGGCCCATTTGGGCTGAACCTTCACTTTTATCTTCCCTTTTTTTCCTGTCTCTCTCTCTCCCTCTTTTTTCTTTTTCTTTTCTTTTTTCTCTCATTTCGGTGGGGAATCCTGAGTGCTCAGAAGCGTTCCAGGGTGCACCTTGACTGCACCACGGTCAATACATCCAGCTACATCTGTCCAGTCATCTCTCACCAAAATGACTAGGAGGAGGAATCCCCAACAGAAGAAAAATACAGAGGATGGGCCTTCTGCAACAGAGCTAATGGCTATCAACATAGACAATATGTCAGAAAGAGAATTCAGGCTAACAATTATCCAGGCAATAGCTAGGTTGGAGAAAGCCATGGATGACCAAACAGAATTGATTAGGGCAGAATTGAAAGCGACCAGAGAGGAGGTTCATAATGTTAGGGCAGAGCTGAAGGCCACCAGGGATGAGGTTCACAACGCTCTCAATGAGTTCCAATCTAATCTAAATTCTCTAAAAGCTAGGGTAACTGAGACAGAAGATAGAATTAGTGATCTGGAGGACAAACAAATAGAGAGAAAGGATCAGGTGGAAGCCTGGAACAAACAGCTTAGAAGCCATGAAAACAGAATCAGGGAAATAAATGATGCCATGAAACGTTCCAACGTCAGAATTATTGGAATCCCTGAAGGGGAGGAGAAAGAAAGAAGTCTAGAAGATATAGTGGAACAAGTTTTTCATGAAAATTTTCCCAATCTTGCAAATGGAACAAGTGTTCATGTACTAGAAGTAGAAAGGTCCCCCCCCAAGATTATAAATTCAAAAAAAACATCCAGGCACCTCATAGTAAAATTGAGGAATCATAATTGTAGATACAATCTCTTGAAAGCCGCTAGGACAAAGAAGCTCCTTACATACAGAGGAAAGCCCATCAGAATAACGTCAGACCTGTCCACAGAGACCTGGCAAGCCAGAAAGGGCTGGCAAGATATATTCAGGGCACTAAATGAGAAGAACATGCAGCCAAGAATACTTTATCCAGCAAGACTGACATTCAAAATGGATGGAGAGATAAAGAGTTTCCAAGACCGGCAAGGCTTGAAAGACTATGCAACCACCAAGCCGACACTGCAGGAAATATTAAGGGGGGTTCTATAAAAGAGGAAAAATCCTAAGAATAGCATTGAACAGAAATATAGAGACAATCGACAGAAAGAAAGACTTCAAAGATAACACAATGTCAATAAAAACGTATCTCTCAATAATCACTCTCAATGTGAATGGCCTAAATGCACCCATAAAACGACACAGGGTTGCAGATTGGATAAAACAACAGGACCCATCCATATGTTGTCTACAAGAGACCCATTTTGAACCTAAAGATACACCCAGACTGAAAGTGAAGGGATGGAGAAGCATCTTTCACGCCAATGGGCCTCAAAAGAAGGCCGGGGTAGCGATTCTCATATCAGATAAATTAGATTTTAAACTAAAGACGGTAGTCAGGGATACAGAATGACACTACATCATTCTTAAAGGGACTATCCACCAAGATGATCTAACAATTGTAAATATCTATGCCCCCAATATGGGAGCAGCCAATTACATAAGAAAACTATTAATCAAGATAAAGAGTCATATTGATATGAATACATTAATAGTAGGAGATCTTAACACGCCTCTCTCAGAAATAGACAGATCATCGAAGCAGAAAATCAATAAAGAAATAAGAGCATTGAATGATACATTGGACCAGATGGACCTCATAGATATATACAGAACATTCCACGCTAAAACAACAGAATCCTCATTCTTCTCAAGTGCACATGGAACCTTCTCCAGAATAGACCACATACTGGGTCACAAATCAGGGCTCAACCGATACCAAAAGACTGAGATGATTCCCTGCATATTCTCAGATCACAATGCTTTGAAACTGGAGCTCAATCACAAGGAAAAGTTCAGAAGGAACTCAAATACCTGGAAGCTAAAGACCACCTTGCTTAAGAATGCTTGGATCAACCAGGAGATCAAAGAAGAACTTAAACAATTTATGGAAACCAATGAGAACGAAGACACTTCACTCCAAAACCTATGGGATACAGCAAAGGCGGTCCTAAGGGGGAAATTCATAGCCATCCAAGCCTCCCTCAAAAAAAATTGAAAAATCCAGAATACACCAGCTGTCTCTACACCTTAAAGAACTGGAGAATCAACAACAAATCAAACCAACTCCACACGTAAGAAGGGAAATAATCAAGATTAGAGCAGAGATCAACGAGGTAGAAACCAGAGATACAGTAGAACGTATCAACGAAACTAGAAGCTGGTTTTTTGAAAGAATCAATAAGATCGATAAACCATTGGCCACACTAATCCAAAAGAAAAGAGAGAAAGCCCAAATTAATAAAATTAAGAATGAAAAGGGAGAGATCACAACTAACACCAAGGAAGTAGAAACAATCATCAGAAGCTATTATCAACAGTTATATGCCAATAAGCTAAGCAACCTAGATGAAATGGATGCATTCCTGGAAAACTATAAACTCCCAAAATTGAACCAGGAAGAAATTGACAACCTGAATAGACCGATATCTAGTAACGAGATTGAAGCAGTGATCAAAAACCTCCCAAAAAACAAGAGCCCAGGACCTGATGGATTCCCTGGGGAATTCTATCAAACTTTCAAAGAAGAAATAATACCTATTCTCCTGAAGCTGTTTCAAAAAATTGAAGCAGAAGGAAAACTTCCAGACTCTTTTTATGAAGCCAGCATCACCCTGATCCCCAAACCAGGCAAAGACCCTACCAAAAAGGAGAATTTCAGACCGATATCACTGATGAATATGGATGCTAAGATTCTCAACAAGATCCTAGCAAACAGGATCCAACAGCACATTAAAAAGATTATCCACCATGACCAGGTGGGATTCATCCCTGGGTTACAAGGATGGTTCAACATTCGCAAATCAATCAATGTGATAGAACAAATCAATAAGAGAAGAGAGAAGAACCACATGATCCTCTCCATTGATGCAGAAAAAGCTTTTGACAAAATCCAGCATCCGTTCCTGATTAAAACGCTTCAAAGTATAGGGATAGAGGGAACATTCCTGAACTTCATCCAATCTATCTATGAAAAACCCACAGCAAATATCATCCTCAATGGGAAAAAGCTTGCAGCCTTCCCATTGAGATCAGGAACACGACAAGGATGCCCACTCTCACCACTCTTGTTCAACATAGTATTAGAAGTCCTAGCAACAGCAATCAGACAACAAAGAGAAATAAAAGGTATCCAGATTGGCAAGGAAGAAGTCAAACTCTCTCTCTTCGCAGATGACATGATTCTTTATATGGAAAACCCAAAAGACTCCACCCCCAAACTACTAGAACTCATACAGCAATTCAGTAATGTAGCAGGATACAAAGTCAATGTTCAGAAATCAGTGGCTTTCTTATACACTAACAATGAAAATACAGAAAGGCAAATTAGAGAATCGATTCCATTTACTATAGCACCAAAAACCATAAGATACCTCGGAATAAACCTAACCAAAGAGGTTAAAGATCTGTACTCGAGGAACTACAGAACACTCCTAAAAGAAATTGAAGAAGACACAAAAAGATGGAAGACCATTCCATGCTCTTGGATGGGAAGAATAAACATCGTTAAAATGTCTATACTGCCCAGAGCAATCTATACTTTTAATGCCATTCCAATCAACATTCCACCAGTATTTTTCAAAGAGCTGGAGCAAATAATACTAAAATTTGTATGGAATCAGAAGAGACCCCGAATTGCTAAGGAAATGTTGAAAAACAAAAATAAAACTGGTGGCATCATGTTACCTGATTTCAAGCTTTACTACAAAGCTGTGATCACCAAGACAGCATGGTACTGGCATAAAAACAGACACATGGACCAGTGGAACAGAGTAGAGAGCCCAGATATGGACCCTCAACTCTATGGTCAAATAATCTTTGACAAAACAGGAAAAAATATCCAGTGGAAAAAAGACAGTCTCTTCAATAAATGGTGCTGGGAAAACTGGTCAGCTATATGTAGAAGAATGAAACTTGACCATTCTCTTACACCGTACACAAAGATAAACTCGAAATGGATAAAAGACCTCAACGTGAGACAGGAATCCATCAGAATCCTCGAGGAGAACATAGGGAGTAACCTCTTTGATATCAGCCACAGCAACTTCTTTCAAGATATGTCTCCAAAGGCGAAGGAAACAAAGGCAAAGATGAACTTCTGGGACTTCATCAAGATAAAAAGCTTCTGCACAGCAAAAGAAACAGTCATCAAAACAAAGAGGCAACCCACGGAATGGGAGAAGATATTTGCAAATGACAGTACAGATAAAAGGTTGATATCCAGGATCTATAAAGAACTCCTCAAACTCAACACACACAAAACAGATAATCATATTAAAAAATGGGCAGAAGATATGAACAGACACTTCTCCAAGGAAGACATACAAATGGCTACCAGACACATGAAAAAATGTTCATCATCACTAGCTATCAGGGAGATTCAAATCAAAACCACATTGAGATACCACCTTACACCAGTTAGAATGGCCAAAATTAGCAAGACAGGAAACAACGTGTGTTGGAGAGGATGTGGAGAAAGGGGAACCCTCTTACACTGTTGGTGGGAATGCAAGCTGGTGCAGCCACTTTGGAGAACAGTGTGGAGATTCCTCAGGAAATTAAAAATAGATCTTCCCTATGACCCTGCAATTGCTCTGCTGGGTATTTACCCCAAAGATACAGATGTAGTGAAAAGAAGGGCCATCTGTACCCCAATGTTTATAGCAGCAATGGCCACGGTCGCCAAACTGTGGAAAGAACCAAGATGCCCTTCAACGGATGAATGGATAAGGAAGATGTGGTCCATATACACTATGGAGTATTATGCCTCCATCAGAAAGGACGAATACCCAACTTTTGTAGCAACATGGACAGGACTGGAAGAGATTATGCTGAGTGAAATAAGTCAAACAGAGAAAGTCAAGTATCCTATGGTTTCACTTATTGGTGGAGCATAACAAATAATATAGAGGACAAGGGTAGATGGAGAGGAGAAGGGAGTTGAGGGAAATTGGAAGGGGAGGTGAACCATGAGAGACTATGGACTCTGAAAAACAACCTGAGGGTTTTGAAGGGGCGGGGTGGGAGGGTGGGGGAACCAGGTGGTGGGTATTAGGGAGGGCACAGATTGCATGGAGCACTGGGTGTGGTGAAAAAACAATGAATACTGTTACGCTGAAAATAAATAAAAAATTAAAAAAATAAAAAATAAAAAAAAATAAAAACTACCATTTACAACAGCATAAAAAAAATAAAAAAAAATAAAGTAATGATGTCCCTGAGAACTGCAAAAATTATACAGAGCACAGGTCTCTTTGTCCCTCTCTTCCTGCCATTGAAGAACTGAATGAAAATGTCTAGGCAATATCAAGGAGCAGAGAGAGACTATCATTTCCCCAGGCAATACAGCAGGAAACCTGTTTCATTTCACTACATTGCAGGAGGGAGAGGACCTGAGAGAGAACTGAATTCTCAAGCCCATATTGCATGATGCCCCCTCTGCACATGGTTAGGTTTGAGAAGAATCTTCAGAGCAAGGAGGGAGACTGTGAGCACAGAGCAGGTTTCGTTCTTACAACCCCATGAACTTGGACCACTGTGATAAGTACCTCTGGTTGTAAATGAGACACAGTAATAATCAGCCTAATCCTTAGCCTGGAGCCTAGAGATGGTCAAGGAGGCCATGTTGCCAGACTTGGAGCCAGAGAAGCAATCAGGGATCCCTGATGGCCGAGTACGTACATAATAAATCAGGAGTTTGGGGGACATGCCTGGGAACTGTTGATACCAGGAGACAAGAGTATATCCCCCAATGTTACTGCTGGTTCTAGCACAAGAGATGGTAACCATCTGTCCCAGAGCCCCGGACATTGAGGATGGCTGAGTCAAGGCAGACTGGGCCCAGGACCCTGAATAGAGGAAAAATACAATCATTAGTTTAGTGTTGGGGCAAATGTTCAGCCCAGATGTCCCCATGGACCCTTTCCTGGAGACCTCACCTGTGCCCTGACTGAGGACTGTGAGAAAGACCAGAGTCTAGACCATGGTGGAGATGCCTGAACAGCACTGCCCCAATCCCAGGCTTGGCTCCCTAGACCTCTATTATCTCCTCCTCCTACCTCAAGGAGGGAGAGGCCTCCATGCAAATGTGCTTTCTGCACCTCCCTCTCCTCAGGCCCTCTGATCTGACACTTCATTCTAGATATTTCTACATCCTTGGGCAGCAGAGCTTATCTGAATAGACTCAAACAATTTGACATGTATTTTCTGAAGGTCAGGAATTTGAATTATTACACCTGGTTTGACCAGAAGAGAAAGATCTCCTGAAGCCCTCATGTTGATGAGCTCCTGGCCCTTTTGTGTTTCTGCAATCCCATGACTATGTCTCTGTGACCATCCCAGGCTTGGGGCCTTTCCTTCTGTGTCCTCTGCTGGGCACCAACTTCTGAGGATCTGTCTACTGTAAGGGAAGTGTCACTACTGACCCCAGCTGAAACATCTATTGTGAGTTGGTGGTTGGTGGTGGGCTCTCCCCCATCACAGGCTTATCACTGTCCCAACCATACTTGTTTGTGCTGATGCATGTGCAACATTGAAACCCACCAGCTTGTCAGTCACCCCAGCTACTTACCCAAACACCACATGGAAGGTCAGGTAGAAAGGTGTAAATGAACTTCATGAGGGGAAAAAGGGGCCCCTACCAGGACATTCTGCACCTTCCACTCATGAACAAACGACTTGCCCTTCTTCAGCCTGAGATCTCAACCTGAGAAATAAAGAAGAATATTACACTGTTCATGGTACATGATCTAGGGAGAGATGAATCAGAATAGGGGTGTGTATATTTGATAATGGGATGTATCTTGGTGCCCAGGGGGTTATTTGTTATAAACTTTATATTATCCACCTCTCATCCCATTTTATCTTTGATATATTGTCTGGCAATAGACACATGTTATTTCTACTCAGTTTTCACCACCAGTCACACACTGGTCACCATAAAACTAATCTCTTTGACTTTGGAATACTGAAAAAACAGAAACATTATGGAATATTTCTTCCTATTTATTTTCTGTGAAAGTTTTAATACTCTTTTTCAATTTTCCTTATTCTCTAATGCCTGTTTCAACAGATAACATTGCCCAAATTGGAAGCACTACTTAAGACATAGTAAGCAAACAGCACCTTTCCCCCAATGAATGTTGCTGTAAGCCAAGAAAGAATGTATGTGGAAGCTGTTCGAGTCACTAGAACAAAATCTTACAAGGCAGATTGCGAATGACATTGACATTGCAAGTAAAGTGCAAACAATGCTGACTTTCCTATTTTTCATTCAGAGTCTGGCAACCTGCCCTCAAGGCAACTGGGAGCCAGGAGCAGGCATCAGGTTGAGACAGAAAGAGATCAAGGAACACCCCTTTGTTCTGGTTTCACATGTGAGGAAGATGACTTCTAACACTCAGAGCAAGAATAGATATCCTCTTTTTCTTTTCTATTATATTTATTCTTCTCCTTCTTTATGCCCCTTCCCAAAGGAAATACTTCTACATTGAAGGAAATAGTAGTAGTGGTTATGGGGACTTGCTGGTCTCACTTTAGGATTTTGGCCCAAAATGCAATCTGCTCTGTCTTTGTGCAACATGGCCTGGACATCAGCACTGTCAGGGGAAATGCACAGCAATGGAGATGAGCCAAGGATCCAGGTTTCTCTCAGAAGACCAAAAGGAAGATCCAGAGAACTGGAAATACTGGGGAGATGATGGAGGGAGAGAAGACTGGGAAATCAATGCTGTAAATTGATGATGAGTTCTTGGTTCATCTCTAAGTTGCACTTGTGCAGTGTCTGGTACTAAGGAGGATGGAAAGATGTGGGGAACAGAACTGAGGAAGGGACTTCCACCAACATCCCAGATGTGATCTATGGTGCTCACTGTGTAGCTGCCACTTAGGACAGATGCAAGTAGCATAACAAAGATTTTGCAAATTGTCTGACTGAGAAATCACATTCCACAGAATGCTCATTGAAACTAGGAGCCTAAATCTGATTGGGTCAATTATCTGCTAAAAGAAAAACTTCAGCTGGGATTTTCACAGTTTCATAACATAACACTGGATAGATTCAGGACAGGTACCAAAATTACTAAATATATGAAAAAAGGAAAATCTCAAGTGGCATGAAAAAGAAATTGAGAGATACTTAACCCAGTATGACAGATAACTTGGATTTTCTCACAAAGACTTTAAACCAGCTCCTTAAAAGTTGGCACAAAAAAAGGAGAATTCCTCTGAAAATTACTAGATAATACTTTTCAGACCATAAAAGAAGACATAATGAAGCACATATAAAAAGTACATTATATGGAACTGACTACAGATTGGAAAATAAGAGACTAGTGACCTCAGAGTCATAGCGAAAAAAAAGAAGTGTGCAATCTAAAACATGTAAGGAAAAATTTTAGAGATCAAAAATTATCAAGGAACTGTGGAATTTCTTCAAGTGTCCCAAAATGTGTATTATAGGGGATCCTAAAAGAGAAGACAAAGAGAAATAGAAGTAAACATGTTTCCAGTTGCTGAACAAAACCCAAGGACAAGAAACATGAAGAAAACTACACCAAAGCACATTTTATCTAATTCTTGGTTGTGTGGATCCCTTTCCAGACAACTGTTTGACTTGAGTAACTATTCATTTTTTGTAAAACATTAACCACGAAATTTTGTTCTCTCATGATTCTCATCTGATCATAGGTATTGGAATGATAGTGGAGGGAGATGAAAGCAAAAATTAGAATGGGTGCAAGTTGTTGCATAAGTTAGTAAGTCTCCAGATCCCCTCTCCCTACTATAATAAACATAATAGTCCATGTTCTACCAGTCCCTCCCCAAATGGATTTGTCTCAGCAGAGCATAAAACCTGGATCAGGGGAATCCAAGTGCAGCTGACAGTGTGCTACTGGGATGAGAACTTGGCTCTTATATAGATGCTGAAATCTGGGATGAACTTCCTCAGGTGACCATTCGCTTTCCAGACACTTCCTCATGAGCCAAAAAGCTCATCATGAGGAAACTGACATTACTAAGAGGCTGGCAGCCCTGATATCAGCTTGATATGCTTATGTGTCTCTAGCCTGGATTCCTTTTTGGTACTTTACAGTCTGATCTAGGTTTGTGTTACAAGGGAAAGTACCAATGTCATGGTCAGCCCAGAGTACTCTTCTCGCTCCTTCCAGAGAAGTGTTCAGGGACTTTTCTGGGAGAATATATTGAGCCAGGTAGCAGAGAACTTGGGAATCCTAACCTCTGACAATACTCCTGCTAGATATTTAGTACCTCACTCAAATAGGGAAAGACCAGATGCCCAATTCTAGAGGTCTTTCATCTTTTTCCAGAGCCTTGTCTGTCCTCTTCAGTAGGTGCTGTGCCAAACCCCCCAGAAGCTCAACAACACTGACCCTGAGGCTCTCTTAAGGTTAATGTCTCCTGGATTCTCACATAATGGACACATTGTCCTTTCCTTTCTCAGCTGGTTTGTTGCTTTTAACTCACAGTTTCAAATTCACAAAAAGTTTGAGGATGCATATTTTTGTGCCAACAATGGATAGAAGATGAAAGGATGGTTATTGCCAAAGTCAGTATACTTATAGCTAATTCTAGATTAAGTAGGTGACTGTGTTTGTTTGTTTGTTCATTTGGTTGGTTTTTAAGAAGGTTACACTTTGAGTGGGTGGATATGTCTTCCCTTTATTATTCTTTCTAAAACTGTAAATGTTTTTTGTACTCTTGATTAGATATGACAAGCTTCATAATGAAAGAATTTGGAAAACAAATTCAAATATACCTGAACACTTTTTCTTTCCTTTACATAGAGCAGAATGTGAACAAACAGAAAAGGAAGTTGCCATGAGCCACTGGAGGAAAAGGAGAAAGGACTGACCTCCTGCAGATTTTGCTGTTCCTGAAAACAAATTCACACAGAATCCTTGAGAAAGAAACAAAAAGAAAAAGAACCAATGGCTGAACATAGACCTCTCCTGTGGTTCTCCAGTAGTTCTGATGAGGCCTGGCTCCCCCCAGCATGTTCAGGGAAAATCACAGAACACAGGTAAAAAGGAAGGAAAGGTGAGTCTGAAGGTGGAATGGTTTGGAGGCACAAGATCAAGATAAGAATATGCCAGGCTGCCTCCTGAGTAATTCCCTACAAATGTGCCTTGACTGTGTAATTGTAAAGACAATCTATGAATGGGGGTGGGGGGAATGAAACTGTCTCTGATCACAAAGAAAGGAGGGCCACACTCTCATTTCCTTTTAAGTATTTACCTTGGAAAACATGACTTGTAAATTCTTTCTCTGCCTCCCTTAAATTATATATACATCTGTTTCTTAGGTAAAAAAGACTCTTGCCAGGTTCACAAGCAAAGAATCCTTTTCTCAAGAACCTGAGACTCATTGCTTTGAAATGAAAACATCAAGGAAGAGAGTGGGGAAGAAGGGCACAGGCTTAACTTCACTAGGAGTTTGGCTCCAAATTGGAAACCTACTTTCTGGCATGAAGTTGTAAGAAATTTACTTTCCTTAAACATTTTGAATATTGAGCATTTTGAGATATATATGTTATAAGTATTATCTTCCACTCCATGTGTTGTCTTCACTTTGTAAGAATTCCCAGGCATCCTACTCCACTGGTAAAGTTTTGTTGGATCACAGGCCATAAGGAAACCCACCATGTCCTCTACTGGTGTGAGCACTGGAAGAATTTAGAGTGAGACTTTCCCCAAGAACAGCCAGATGGCCTTTAGCTGGGCTCTCCACTTATTCTGCTCCCATCACTGAAGATTTAAAAGGCATTTCCTCCTAGAACACAACTCACAGAGAAGCTGACTCTAACCCTAGAATATTCAACAAGGGAATGTCTTCTTTTGCATGTCACTGGTAGAGTCTAGAGAGGCTTAAAGAACTGAATTCTCAAGGCCACATTGCAGGAATCCCCCCTCTGCACAGGACAGGAAGCATTTTCAGAGCGAGGAAGGAGCATGTGCACACAGGGAAGGTTTTGGTCTCATTTCCCCACATGAACTTGGATCACTGTGCTAAGTGCCATTGACAGTATATGAGCAACAGTAATAATCAGCCTCATCCTCAGCCTGGAGGCCAGAGATAAGCCAGAGAATGGATCAGGGATCCCTGAGGGCTGAGAATTTACATATAAATCAGGAATTTGGGAGAAGTGCCTGGGTGATGATGGTACTAGGCAACATCATTATAATGTCCAATGTTACTATGACTTGCAACACAGGAGTTGGTGACTGTCCCAGAGCCCTGGATATTGAGGGAGGCTGAGTTGGAAACAATTGGGCCTAGGAACCTGAAAAAATGAAGAATACATTCTGTTGAGTTCAGTGCTAGGATCCTAGGTGAGCCTTCAGAGGAGACAAAGGATCCATCCTGATATCTCCCAGGTCCCTTTCATGAAGTCATCACTTGTACCCTGAATGAGGAAGACAAGAACCCAGGCCATGGTGGAGATGCCCCAAGAACACTGGCTTCTGAGACCCCAACCCTGGGCCTGCCTCCCCCTGACCTCTCTTATCCCCCTGCCCTGCATCAGAGGAAGAAGAAGCCTCCATGCAAATGTGCTTCTTGCACCTGCCTCTCCTCACACTCTTTGACCAGGTCCTACACACTTTAAGTTTCTACATCCCTTGATAGAATAGCTAAGGGAATTAAATCTTGATGACATGTATTTCCTCAGAGAGTCCTATTATTTATTTATGAATGACTTGCATACAAGATCAGGTGAAGTTCCTCTATTGATGAGTGCTTTGTCCTTCAGTGTTTCTGTTATGACATGACTGTGTCTCTGTGGCCATCCTAGACCTAGGTTATCCATTACCCCTGCAAGTGCCGTCTGTGGGCACTTAAAGAGAACAAAAAGCACTGGCCAGGAGCAACAGCCTTGCCTCTGTGTCTGCTCTTCTTCCTTCTGTGTCTGTGATCCTTAAATAAATAGCTCCCTTTTCTCCTACTGATTCTCAACCTGAGAAGTGAAGACTATATCTCGTGCTGCCCAGAGTAAGTATTCTATGGAGGGATGAATCCAAGAAGGCTAATGCAAGTTAGATGATGTTCATGTCTGTGTGCACAAGATTGGTATTTTTTATAAATATCATATTGTTCACGATTTCATTCCATTTTATCCTAGAGTTGTTTTCTCAGTCACACCTGTATTTTTTTCAGTTTTCATGTGCTTTTTCCCTTGTCCCCATACCCACAGGCTAAAATCAAGCCAGCTACCACAATCCAGAACACTGAAGGCATAGAACCCTTGTGAAAAGATGTCTTCCTCCTTGCTTTCTCCCTCCAAAAGTTTTTGATGAATACCCACCATTTGCATCGACATGGATGGAACTGGAGGGGATTAGGCTGAGTGAAATAAGTCAAGCAGAGAAAGATAATTATCACATGGTTTCACACATATGTGGAACATAAGGAATAGCAGGGAGGACCATGGGGCAATGAAGGGAAAACTGAATGGGGAGAAATCAGAGAGGGAGATGAACCATGAGAGACTATGGACTCTGGGAACAAAACTGAGGGTTACAGAAGTGAGGGGGGTGGGGGAGATGGGCTAGCCGAGTGATGGGTACTGAGGAAGGCACGTGTTGTGATGAGCACCGGGTGTTATATGCAAATAATGAATCATTGAACACTAGATCAAAAACTATGTGGGAAAAAAAAGGGTTTTAAATTATTCCATTCTCCTTTTCTCCTCTTTTTATACTCCCTATGGCTCAAACTGACTTAAATGTCCAAATTGAAAGTAACATTACTCTGTTTGGGTTTCATGTAAGTCTTAGTAAGCAGACACCAACTTTTCTCCCACTGAATGCCACCATAAGCCTAGAGAGTCTGCAGATAGTAGCTATTTGAGTCCCTAGGAAACTGAACCACAGAGGGCAGATTGGGGAAGACACTGGCCTTTGAAGTAACATCAAACCCATTGTGAGTTTCCTATCTTCCATTCAGTGTTCCACGGCCTGGACCTAACATAACATGACAGATTTGAGGCTTTGTTTCCCAGTAGAAGGTTCTCAGAGGGAAGTAACTCTTGGATGTTCCTCAGACCAGGGGAAACTACAGTCATGACCTTCCCTATGCAGGCCCTCATTACCCCATGGTGGCCTTGCATGGCCTTTCCCAAGCACCAGGGAAACAGTTCAGTGGGGGCAGGGAATTTTTCCTGTGTTTCTCTACTCCAGTTTCCTTGTCCTCCCAGGTCAATATCAGGCCCCCTAGGCCCTCCAAATCCATCCTGTGCTCCTTCCCCTTTTCCTGCGCCCCCTCCAGAATGGAATGTGCTTCCTGTCCACCAGGTGCCTAGAGGCTCCCTGCAGATCATACCACCTGTCCCAAAAAGTTCTCTTTACTGTCGGTGACCCTAATGTAGCTCTGGGGTCAGAGCTGAGGATACTTTGGATGCAAAATAAAATCTCCTGAGCAGGGTAGTTGTATAAGAAAAATGGGATGAAGGGAAGACCGATGGAGTGTCATCCTGATTACAGCATGTTGGAGAGAAGAATAAGTCAATGACAATTCAGGTGTCTTGAATCTATGCTGATCTGCATTGGTGGGGACCCAGCCATATAAAGTGAGGATTTTCCTGAGAGCTATGAACATTGCACTGAGTAAGCATCTCCTTCTGCATCTGTTTATCTGTTGAGGATTTGGAAATTACTACATTTTGGACCGTATCATACAGGAAAGGAGGAAGCTGTGACTTCCCAGAGAATTCAGCAGAGCGTGTCTCTCGATCAGAGGCTTAGACATTCTTCATCCTGCCATTTAATGCATATTGAGAAGATCTCCCCTCAGAGCTGTGTCTCCCTGAAGTAAAGTCTCTTCATCCACAAAGGGATTCTTGACCTAGTATGCTTTCTAAAGGGATGGATTTGGGACAAAGTCTCAAATAAGGACTCACTGATCTTTGCCAGGATGGAAATGGAAATGTCCATCAGAAAACAGGCTTATTTCTGTAGAGTGTGAATATTCTGATGAAAGTATTTTAGTGTCCTTATTTGGACTGTGATAGACATTTAAAGAGCACAAGAGAAGTGATACTGTGGTCGAAGGTGGGAGGAAATAATTGGTGGATATGGTGTTAGGGGAAAAAATCTGTAGTAGAGGAAGTGATAGCTTTTTTATCTGACACGATTGTTCATCTGTGTTTTCAACACATATTATATTATTTCAGAATTATATCTGAATAATGTCTATTATTGAGGTAATAATAAAATGGTAATCTGTTATTGACTTTCACATAAATCCATCAATTAATTCTGAGGTTCAGTGAGTAGTCTTTTAGATTGGATCTTGTAGATTGGAGCCTCCTGAGGTCACTGTAGAGAGGTTGCCTGAGTACAGTCCATGTGTCCAGGTTCTTTCTGTGTGGTACTTTCAGAAGCAGTTTTTTCTTCCATTCTGTGCTGATAGTACAAAGAGCAAACTCAGGTCCTTAGGGTTCAGGGAACACTACTTTTTTTAAAGCCTTCTGGATTCTTGTGACCACACAATAAGGCATAATACTCAAAAAAGAAGTAAGATTGCCTAAATGGGAGCAAAATGGCCATTTGCATATAATATGATTAATAACCAAAACACTAAATCAAGTAAAATAAAAATACTTGAAAATCAATCACTAACTCCTTATCATTCAGGTTGAGTGAAACAAGATGGCTCCATAACTATAGAAGGGAGAAAAAAAAGAAATATAAAATATCCAGAACATATGCAATGGAAAATGAGTGGCACTTAACTCAAAAATTCTATGGACATGTGAATATATCTGACCCAAGGTGCCGATTGCATTGACCAGAAAAACACTGGTGGATGTTTTGATTGCATTGACCAGAAAAACACTGGTGGATGTTTTGATCATTAGCACACCTGAAATATTTCATACTACCTCTATCAAAAGTAACAATTCTCTCATCTTTTCATAAAAATATTGAAATGTATATAGTTTCATTACTTGAGACAATCCAAGAGGATTTTCCTACATCTTAAGACACATATACACAGATACAAAGGGCTTTGTAGCTCTGGAAATGTCACATTGGAAGCAATCCTATTCACTCACTATTTAGCTTCTGTATTTTTCTTCCTTTTTTTTTTAGATTATTTATTTATTTATTTATTTGAGAGAGACAGAATGAGAGAGAGAGAGAGTGCACGCATGAAAGAGGGGGAGGGGCAGAGGATAAGAAGACTCCCTGCTGAGCAGAGAGCCAGATGCGGTACTTGATCTCAGGACTCCAGGATCATGACCTAAGCCAAAGGCGGTCACTTAACCAACTGAGACATCCAGGTGCCCTAGCTTCTATATTTCTTAGTAATATTTCCTACCATAAAGATAATAACTACTTTCTTGAAGAGAATTGTCATCTCACATTTAAAAGGAGACACACTAGTAGAGACAATGAGGTCATCTGACTTCATATGCATTAGTAGATACTTTATAAAGAATCGTATTGATGCTATTAAAGTCAGGAAGCAAGTCTCATAGCAGATGCTTTAGAAAATAACAGGACAGTGGCCCCTTCACAACCTACAGAATTTCCCCATGAGAGCACATACCCTCTGGACAGGTACAGCCTCTGATCACAAACACAAAACTGTGATTCAGGATATTATTCTTTCTATTAGCCCACATCACACTGCAATGCATTTGGCCCAGCTGCTACAAGTCAAGATGAGCTGCTCTTCCAGTCTGCATGCCTAAGCCTTAAGGTACTGACTTTATCAGGGGAACAAAAAAGACATGGAAAAAAAAGATTTGGAAAATAATTTATAGAAGATGTTATGGGGGATACTAAGTTCTATGCTAAACTGAACATCCATCCCAATTTGCCCACAAATGTGGTCATTTCCAGGTCATGCTACTTCCAATGTTAAACATAGAAAGTTCTGTTCAATTGGGAAGAGTACCGGTTCTTCCCCAAGTTCTGGGGACTAATCCTAGGTTCATTCAAAGTGCAAAGAATTCTTCACCATTATTTATGTACATGTGTTGTGAGCGATTTTTCATCATTGGAATTTAAGCCAGAAATTGGCTTTATTTACCATGGAAATCAGATATGTGGGGAATCCCTTGGAATGTGGACATGCCCACCATATAGCTCTTCCTTGTGGAACAGAGAACCCATTGTGGAAAGAGCCCAGCCTATTGGACAGACAGTTCACATGCAGAGTTGCTTCCAGGACGGGGGTTCATTGATCTCATAGGAGGGAAAATTCTATCAGAGTCTCAAATCATGTTCTCTCCTGTTCAGGTTCCACAGAATTGGGGTCAAAGATAAAGGGACATTGGGGGGGGGAACAACTTCTCCTTATCCTCATTCCTTCAACTATGTCTTCAGATCTTTTCTCATGTACTATTGCTTCAGTCACTGATATGCAGAAGAATTGCTCACTAAGGAGGGTCATGTTGACTAAGACAAGGTTGAAATGAATTAAAGATGTCTTATATTGCACTTCTTCAATGTGATTTATCCATACAATGGGATATGTTTTGGCAGTAAAAGTAAGAAAATATTAATATATGTTACAACATAGATGAACCTTGAAAATATTCCAAGTGAAAGAAGTCATTCCCAAAAGATCCCATATTTTGCAACTCCAAGTACACAAAATGTCCAGACAAGGCAAAGCTGCACTACAGAAAGTAGATCGCTGATTGATATGGGCTGGGAGAATTGGTGGAAAATGGGAGATGAATGCCAATAGGTATAAGGTTTCTTTTGAGGATGATAGCAATGTGATGGTGGTGATGTTTTCACAAGTTAGAGAATGTACTACAGAAGCGATTGGTTTAAATGGGAGAGTTGTATGATATGTAAATATAACTCAATAAAACAATTACCCACCCCCACCAAAAAAGTGAGTTGAATAAGACACCATCAATTCTGGAAAACTGATTCACTTGTGAATCCATGTGTGGAATGCAGCCATTGAAATAAGGATTTCCTGCAAATTGGAGGAAGTGTACTGCACAGGGGTCTCTTGATCCCCAGTTCCTACCATTGCAGAGTTGGAAAGAATGAGTTTCTAGGACCATGTCACAGAAGCAAATAGAATATATCATTTTCCAGACCTTTGTCAGAGTGTGTTTCACTTATTTTATCTTGAGAAGAAAGAGGAACAGAGATATCTGAATTCTCAAGACCATGTCGCATGAGGCCCCCACTATACAGGGTTGGGAAGTATCTTCAGAGCTAGGAGAGAGGCTATGAGCACAGGCCAGGTTTTGATTTTACTTCCCCATGAGCTTCGACCACTTGTGTACATGTTACTGGTTATATATGAACAACAATAGTCAGCCTCATCTTCAGCCTGGAGCCCAGAGATGGTCAGGAAGGCTGCGTTGCCATACTTGGAGCCAGAGAAGCAATCAGGGATCCCTGATGGCCAAGAACTTACACTATAAGGCAGTAGTTTGGGGGATGTGCCTGGGATCTGTTGGAACCAGGAGACATAATTTTAACCCTCAATGTTACTGCTGTTTCCAGCACAAGAGATGGTGATGGTCTGTCCCAGAACCCTGGACACTGAGGGAGGCTGAGTCAGGCAGACTGGGCCCAGGAACCTGGAAAAAGAAAGAACACACTATGTTGAGTTTAGTGCTGGGGCCCAGATGAGCCTGAGGGGCAGACAAATGATCAGCCCAGATGTCCCCATGGTCCCTTCCTTGAGGGTATCACCTGTGTCCTGAGTGAGGAGGGTGAGTCAGACCAGAGTCCAGACCATGATGAAGATGTCCCAAGAACACTGCCACCTGAGACCCCAACCCTGGGTCTGACTCCCCCAGGTCTCTCTTATACTCTCCCCCTGCCTCAGAAGAAGATGTGTTTCCTGTCCTGCCTCTCTTCATCCCCTCTGGCATGACCTTCTATTCTAGATACTTGAGTATCCCTGGGAAGCCAAGGTTAGTCAACACTTAAAACTCTTGAACACGTCAGTCAGGTCATACTGAGCCCATGACAGTGCCCTGGAAATAGATGCAACCCACAGATATTCTTACATTTTCTGTGGTGAGAATCCAGTGGTTCCTGAGTGAGAAATCCCAGGACTTCTCCTCCACAATATGTGACACAAAGATGGGAACAGGGTACCAGGCTGACTAACAGAGATCCAATCCCCATTTCTCAGGCCAAAAAGCAGAGCTGGAGCCATGATTCCGCTTCAACTCTTCTTCTGCCTTCAGGATAGCTTGTCATGCATCACTCCATCCTCCATCTCTGTGGTGGTTTGAGATGGAGTCCTGTGGCTGAGCCCTGGGTTATTCTTTAGCCCTCTGAGAAGATGATTTGGGAGTGGGGCACAACAATTTGGTACTTCAGAGGGCCTCAGTGAGAAGGGACTCTTGACATTTCATGTGGACAGCTTATACCTTAGAAAATCTCTTCTCTAAATCCTGGCCTTTAATGCCCCTGGTGACCTCAGAAGGTGTATCCCAGGCAGGCACCGGGGAAGGCTGTTGAGTAGGAGCTGGAAATTCCTCCTCTGCTCCCACTCCAGTCTTCCCCTCCTTCCCTATCCAGCTCACTACCAGGTCTTCCGACGTCTTCTATCCCCTGGAAGTGCATTTCCTTTTGTCTAGCGACTTCCTCCAAAATGGAATGAGCCACCTACCACACCAGGTGGACCAGTGCCAAGTGCTCACCTCACAATTATTCAGCATATCTCACCAAAGCCTTGGCTTGAGGGTATTGCTTGTGAGACGTCTCTGGGTTCAGAGCTGAGGAAACATTAGATGTTAAATAAATCAACCCCAGTAGGAAGACTGGGTGAGAAAAATGAGAACAGATGAAGATAGATTGGCTTCTCAAATTTGTAGGGGAAAAAAAAAGATATTACCTGAGGAAGAGGAAGCTCTGTAGGATTGAGAACCACCTAGCAGAAAGCAGGAGGTGAATTCTAGTGTTTGAGGAAGTGGGAGAAGGGTATGGTGTCAGGTTTGGCCTGACCACCCAGCTCCAGGGATCTCTCCTCAGAACATGTTTCGGTGTCACAGGGAACATGGGACTTTCTTTTTAATGTCCTCTTTGTGCATATTGATCAAGCCCCACTTCCAAGCTATACATCTTCCCAAGGCAAAGTTTCTTCCATAGACAGAAAATGGCTTAACTTAGTTGTGCTTTCCAGAAAGGAATCTGTCTGAGGGAAAAACCTTAAGCAGGGCTGACTGTAAAACTCATGTATAAATTACGGAAAATCCTCAAATCGATTCTCTTTTCACGTAGGAAAACTACTCACCCTCTTCACCAGGCTTTCAGTCATGATTTAATCTATGAATCTCCCTCCTTTGAATTCCCAGTGGACTATTCCCCAGCCCACTAGATTTCACGCTATTCCTTCATTAGCTGTATTCGCTCTACCTCAGTGCCTTTGCACAGGCTACTCCTCTGCCTGATATGCCCATATTCTCATACCTCACATGTCTGGATCTTTCTGAGGACACAGAAATGTGCCCCAATTGCTCAGTCAGTAATTATGTTTTCAGAAGGAATAAAAGGAGAGTTCAGGTAGGGAAGCTGAGCTAAGGAATTTGCCTAACGAGTCTCCATGCTGTATTCAGGCATGTTAGAAAAGCATATCCTAGCTGGGTTGAAACTACACATAGAAATGTAGTTTTGTCATATGTCACCCTGCCAAACACTACACTCAGTGCTCTGCTTTTCCTCTCTTGGTCTCTCTGCAGTCACCCATGGCTTAGAGGAGGGAAGGGGCAGAGGACCTGTTCTTTCCCACTTTACCTCTTCATAGAGAACATAATTCTGGCTTCAGAGCAGGCTAAGGGTTTATTCATCCATGCTCTGAATGATGAGGGTGAGCAGAGGTTTCCAGCAGAACTGAGGAAAGCTTCCGTAGCCCCTTTTCCAGAAACCAAAGCCTGGCTGGGAATGTGGCATTCCCTCTCCACCTTTCCTTAGGGTGGATGTTCACACATCTCTCTGTCCCTAGTCTCTGCAATGGCCTGAGATTTGGTCTGGGACTGAGTCCTAGGAGTGTTTATTGTCCTTTGTGGAGAAGGGACAGAGTGGGGACAAGGAACTTAAAAGTTTTTCCCCCTTAGGAATGACCAGGGAGAAAGAAGCCCTTGTTCAGTCAGTAATTATGTTTTCAGAATGAATAAAAAGAGAGTTCAGGTAGAAAGAAGTCCTTGGAACCTTCCATGGACCTGAAGAAAATTCAACAGAACCTTGGGGGTGGAGGGGGAGGTCACTGAAGCTCCCAAATCTAGGCTCTTGCTGCCCCCTGGTGGCTTAGCCTGGACAGCACAACAGCAAGGATAAGGAGGAGAGTGGGGAATCTTCCCTTCCATCCTTCGTCCCTCTCCTCAAATGGAATTTGCTCTCCACCCTCCACTTCTGATATTCCATGTAATCCACTCCATGCTCCCTGGATCAGTTCCTGAAGCTCCGCCTAGAGTGGAATCTGTCACCTATCACACTCCCCCCTTCAGGACCACCAGTTTACCCAGGGACACCTGTCAATGGATCACTGTCTGGGAACCTCAGTTCAGAGCAAGAGGAATGTTGGATAAAAATTGAAGATAATCCTGGCATTAGATATGCAGGCAAGAAATAGGACAAAGGAAAAACATTTGGGAATTTTTGAATGTCTGACATAAAATTCAAGAGGAGGGAAACTGAGGAGGTTCTAGGAACCCTGGAAAAGATTTTGTCTTCTCAGCAGGTGAGAAGAAGCTGGACAGAGCTCAAAGGAACCTTGGCCTGAGGGTCCAACTCCAAAGACCCCTTATCAGAAGGGAGCTCTGTCTGGACAATCTCAGACTCTGGTTCTACCCATGAAGAGATACATACTTTTTTTTTTTTTTTTTTTATATATACACAAAGTTGTATGTGGAGAGTCAAGAGCTGAATGGTGGCCCCAAAGATATTAGGTTTTTATCATTTTACAAGTCCTGTAATTGTTATCACATTTGGAGAGAGGTCCTATGAAGACATGATTAAATTAAGGATCTTCAGGAATGTAGGAAGATTTCCTACATTATTTGGGTGGGCCATAAATCACATCACAAATGTTTCTATGAGAGAGACACAGGGACATTAAACACACACACACACACACACACACACACACACACACGAAGGCCAAATGAAGGAGGAAGCAGATATTGAAGGAATGGAGGCACAAGTCAAGGAATAGTGACAGCCAGCAGCAACTGGAAAAGACAAGTAATGGACCCACTCTTAGAGCATCTGGAGGGAGTGTGGCCTCCACTGACAGCTTGCTGCGGGCCCAGTGTTGGTGATTTCAGACCTCTGGCCTCCAGAACTGTGAGGGACTATCTTTCTCTTGACAATTGCTGTCCAGTCTGTGATTCATCAGTCATCACAGGAAACTCATACAGAAAGTCAATACGCTCCTCCAGAATTATGACATTGCAGATCCAGCTTTCTAGGGAACTTATTATTGGGGTTGGCTCTCAGGCTCCTGGCCCCATCCCTACTTGTTTTCATCACAGGGTGAGCCATACTTTTCTTGGGGGCCCATCTGTCTTGTCCTGAGGGGCTCTGTACTCTTGACCATTTCTAACACCCCCCAAGGTCAGGTGCTCTTGCTGGTACCTCTCCCTTTGCCACTCACTTGGCTTCTATGGTTAAGCTACACCAACATGCTTCTATCTCTTCTGGGTCCTACTATTCCCTATTGCTATCTCTGGGGCTCTTCCTTCTCTGTCTTCCCCATCTGGCCCTGACCTAGAGAAGAGCCACCCACTGAACTTCTTGAAGATGCTGATGCTTCTCTGGCAGCACATTCTTCATTGCTCAAGTAAATGCTGTGTCTGCCAGACCCTCCTGAGGATCACCTCTCCTGGGGAGCTGTGCAGCCATACCTGATAGAACCACTCCTGCTAGATGCTTCTGAAGCCACTGTTTTCTCAGTCTTTCTAAGGGTTGTCATCCTGGCAGAGAGCTTGCAATCTATCTCAACCTCCTTGCCAGTTGAGAATACTTCTAGTAGGTAAAATTCCCTCATTCAATCTGAGCTTTTGCTTCTTGATCCTGCACTCTCAAAATCCAGCCCCATGCATGCTCTTCCAGGTGCCACCATATGTGTTGGCTAGTTCTGCAGCTCCCAATCTCCCTTAGAAGGCCCTGCACACTCCTGTCCTGGTTTTGTGGTGACACAATCCTACTTATTGGCCCACAAGCCTACATGGCAGGAACGGATTAATTCCAGGGTGCTGGTGGTGGTGAGTATTAATTCACAGAACACAAGCTTCTGCCCAATCTTCAAGCAAAGTTCGGAAGTAAGGATGGGCGCTAATTGTTAAGAGGGGGCTGTTTCTGTCAGCTTGGATATATCAGGGGTATTATTAATTTAAGACTTCTGGGTGCTTGGGTCTACATAGTCCCTTCTTACAACTCAGGACCCTGAAGTTATCCATTCAGGGCCCTGACTGAAGCATAGCAAAGCTGACCAATAGAGAGGTCACTGTTTTCTGGAGGTCTGATACTCTTAGGACTAAGTTCTGGGCCTCAGCTTTCCCTGATTTCAACCAACAAGGAGGATTTCTGGCTTTCACTTTTAGCTTGTCCTTGGTGATTTTTACTCCCAGCCTTTTAACTTTTGCAAACTATCAGACACAGTTAGCAACACTCACTGCAGTGAAAGAAGTAGGGTTGTCCCCACTTTCCTTAAAAGTATTCTTCTCTTTCTATTTTTCAAATGCCCGACACATGACCCTGCTTTTGCATTTCCTCCTGCAGGTAAATCATCCCTGTTCACCTCCAAGAAAAATTTGAACTGCATTGCTCTGTGTGCTCCCATCCCCAGACCCTAACTGGGGTCTTCATTGCTCCAGAATCCTACTTCCATGTCTCCTTTTTCAGACAGTCCTATACCTAGAATAACCCAGGCCTGTCCTAGTTTTAGGCCTGATCACTCCCTGATCAGTCCTGAGAATACCCATCAGTCTCAGGCAAACCAGGCTAGTTGGTCCCCTTCCGAGCCTATCTTTGTGGGCTGTGTCTCCCTGGATACTGATGGTGAGGTGTAAGCGAGCACATAAAGGTATTGGGGAGTGCTGTTGGCATCACCCCTGCCCCATGCAAGGGAAGAGAATGAACAGGAGCAGGGAATGAGATCCAGTGGTGTGACACTTCAGCCTCTCCCTGGGGCACTCACGAAGTCATAGAGAGATGTGCACGAGATGAAAGGAAGACAGTGTCTGAGAAGAATAAAGAGAAGAGAGCAGGAGTCAGCAGGAAGAGCCTACAGTCAGCAGTGCATATGTGTCCTCTGAGAAGGGAGAAGGGGCTCGAAGAAGGATTGGAGAGATGGAGCCTCTGAACTCAGTGCAGTAGTGAGAAAATCTTAACCTTCCCCACGGGGAGCTCCAGAGCAGAGGTAAGCATAGAGGAATCCCAGCTTTGGGGTGAGTTGGGGCTGTGGTGCAGTCTTAGCCAACTCCAGGGAAAGGGGGTGGTGCTGGAACGGGGACAGTCCTTCAATGCTCCCACATTGCAGCAGGACAGCCTGGACTATCTATTGGTGCATCCACCAGTCACTGCATACAGGTTGTCCTGGGAATGGGCGTGAATTTGAGAGGGGAAATCTCTCCTGGGAAGTCAGTTTCGGGAGAGCACTGGCAGGTGAGGACAGTCTGTACCTCCAGCGTCAGGGGTGACATGACTTTCACAGGATCTGGGACACTCATCTTGGCGTCCACTTCATCGGTCCATCAGCAAATGGTGACTTCCACTTCTCTCAGTCAGTAGGGTTGTAGGAACTTATGAAAGCTCTATAAAGGCTCAGAGCCTTTATATAGCCTTTCTATAAGGCTAGGAATGGGAAGTGCTCTGGAGCAGGAAAGACACAAAACATTTCCACTATAACATACAACATATTTAGAAACTACAAGCATGTGAACCCCTGGTCAGTTGGGGTAAAGCTTCAGGTAGTGGGGGGCAGAGATTTCCAAAATCTGTTGTTATAGGCAAGTTTTGAAATCAGCATAGTCTCAGAGGCTGAATAATAACAATAAAATGCCTGCAGGTGAATAACAGCGTCAGAGGCCTCCCACCAGACTGGTGTTGTGCTGGATGGGGTGGGGGGCAATCCCCATTGTTTGGGATCCACAAGGGAGAAGACCCATGGAAATCAGTTGAAGGTGCTGGGTGCTTCCTGCAAGATGTAAAGAGAGTGATCTGTTACTCAGGGATTTTTAGGCATTCCAAGGTATAGGAATCACTATCCTCTTTAATTTGTTCTACAATAATTTGCCCACACAGTCATGATACAAAAGTAAGTAAAAAGGCTTTCAAATTAAGAAATGATAATTTGAATTTGACATAATTTGTAACACATAAAACCAAGCAAATTTACTGGAGCATATTAAAGACTAACTCCCTGTACACCCGAGGTTTATCAGCGGGAGTGCATGAACACAAAGGAAGCTTATATGGTGCAAATTAAAAGGGCGTGATACTTGGAGGAAATCTCAGAATGGTACCCAACTTTATCACATTCCTACTGTCACTGTAGCAACTTACCATAAACTTAGGAGCTTAAAATAATAGAAAATTATCTTCTTATAGTTCTGGGATCCCAGATACCAAAATGAGGCTTACAGGGATGAAATCAAAGAGTCAGGTGGACTGGCTCCTTCTGGAGGTTCCAAGAGAAGAGAATCAGATTCCTTGTTCTTCCAGCTGTCAAAGGCCACAAAAATTCCTTGGCTGGTAGCTACATGATACCAGTAAATGCTCCTTGGTCACATCTCTTTCTCCTGTTCTGTCCACAAGCCTGCTTCCACCTTCCTCTTAAAAGGACAGTCATAATTACATTTATGGAGCATCAGATGATCCAGGATAATTCCTTTTGCATTAGGGTTCTCTGGAAGAGCCAATAGGAGATATATAGATCCACATAAATACATGATTATGAGGAATTCGCTCATGTAATTGTGGAGGCTAGGAAGTCCAACAGTCTGCAAGCTGGAGACCCTGGAAAGCTGATGTAATTCAGTCTGAGGCTAAAGACCCAAGAACCAGAGGAATGGATATTTCAAATCCCAGTCTAAGAACAGAAGATGACATTAGATGTCCCAGCTCAACAGTGAGACAGGAAAAAATAAAGGGCAAATTCCTTCTTCCCCAGACTTTTGTTCTCTTTAGGCCCTCAATGGATTGGAAGATGCCCACCCACAGGAGAAGGGCAACCCCATCTCCTGAGTCCATGGATTCAAATGCTAATCCCTGGAATACATCTGGAAACACTCTCACAGACACCAGGAAATGATGTCAAATCTGGACTCCCCAAGGCTAGTGAAGTCAGCACATAAAATTAACTGACAGAGTACCCCCTCAAGATCTTTAATCACATCTGCAAATCCCTTTTGCCATGTAAGGTAACTTTCACAACCTTCAATGATTAGAACTGGATATCTTTGGGGACAAGTACTCAGACCATCACATCAGCCTCCAAACTCTACTGAGGTGCACATGCAGAAAATGTTCTGAGGGGGAGATCATAGTCTGTTTTGCACAGTCACACCCTGATATGTTCCAGAAACAGGAACCCTCCAAAACAAATTTTGAAAAGTCCTTATTAAATGACCTGTCATTTGCTTTAAATACTTTCAATATTGAAGGAAACTTGGGAAGCTCTTTGTTCTGCTTAAGCCTCTACATAGAGAGAACTCCAAGACAAGGAAAGTTCCAGAAATATGCACTGGTACAGTCCTGTTCTGCTCACAGTCTAGCTCCTGGGGCTCTAGCTATTGCTCCCCATTCAAATAAGTGTCACTCAAAACTCAAGAGGTTATTTCCTTCCACAACTGAAGATATTTCAGGAAGTCACCTATTCATTCTCACACTTGTCCCCATGAAGTTTCTTTTTTAAGGAATTCCATCCTTCCCCTACATAGTCTTGGAGGGGTTGCCAACAAGAAGTCCCCTGGACATCCTGTGCAGCATGTCTCAACCTCCTGATCTTTCCTCCCTCAATGTCTGAGAAGATGTCAGGCCCAACCCCCGGCCAGAGTTACAGAAACAAAGGACAAATGATTGGGGATCGGGATGTGATGCCAGCAAGGAGAGGAGAGGCCTCTCCTGCCAGGCCTTGTGAAATAGTTGCTGCTCCAGGAGGAGAAAATGAGAAGCATGAAGCATCTAGTGAAGGCCAAGATCTCTTCAGAAGTTCCACAGTGAACTGAGCAAACATTCATGATATACGGGAATGGGGCAATTTCTTCATTCTTTCACCTAGTGGGATAACTGGAACTCTAGCCAGGAGGAGGATGGCATTTCAGACAAACCAACCAGCTGAGTTTTCACTGATGAGGCCAAGGAACCAACTGGGAAAGATTTCGCTTAAATGAAGAGGCCAATGAATGTGCAAAATTTGATACAAGGACAGTGGGTTGGGGTTTGCAGGAAGGCAACCGTACAGAGACCAGGGTCTGTCCCTCCAATTCTCTCCCATCACAGCCCTGCAGAATACTGTTTTAGTGTCAAGTCAAAGGAGAGAGATCCTAAAGGGAGAGTCTCACTGTCCCTTCTGCTCTTCTCTTTATTCCCTCTGCAAAGGCTTTCTTGTCACCAGGGCTTCACCAATGAGCTTGCAGAAGAATGACCCCAGTAAAAGGCCATCTTGAACAGAATGTGGTGAAAGCAAAGTTGAATACATGGTTATCACCTCTGATCTGGCCTATGTGGTAGAGGCGGCGCTTAACCATCAATTTGTGCTGGCAGCATCTTGAATGAACCAGACAAGACTCTTTGGGTCCCCTGCTCCTGCCTGTCATGCATAGGATGACATCAATTTTCTGGGCCTTGTGACCCAGCAGTGATGAGCTTGTTTTCACAGAAACCTGTGACCCACAGAGGATTCCTCATGTCCTTCATTATGAGTGGGAAGAAAAATTCAGAGACAAATCCAGCCACAGAGGCATAAATGTCCCTGTACACAGGGGAGAAGGGAGGAGAGTAGGGAAGAATCTCATGAGCTCAGAGTAGAGTTTTCACTCACCTCCCTGGTAGGCTTGGAGCACTGTGCTAAGTATGAGTGCTCAAATATGACACATATTCATAACCTACCTCAGACTGGAATCCAAAGATAAGAAGGAGGATTGTTAGACTTGGAGCCAGAGATATGATCTTGGATGCCAGAAGTCTAAGAATCAAAGGCATCAATCAGGAGTTTAGAGGCAGTGCCCAGGCCTCATTGGTGCCAGGACACCTCATGATAACCCCAGTGTCATTGCTGCTTCCAGAGCTTCTATCCCAGAACCCTGCATGCTGAGGGGCAGACTGAGCCCCAAGCTTGAAAATGAAAACAAAACAAGTTGCTAAGTTTAGGACCAAGGCCCTAGGTAAGCCAGAATAAAAGAAGGGGTCAGCTATGAATCAAGAATGAAGTATTTCATCCAGAAGCTGCCTTCTGAGCCCACAGCTGGGTAGGACAACTCTGGGTGTCCCACCAGGCTCCCCTCTTTTGGAGTGGGGACAGTGGGTGCGTTGGGTGTCATGCCTATCTGTTCACCATTTTCACTGTCCTATCAGGATCCAGACCCTGAGTCTGGGGTCCTCCACAGTGTCCTGCTTCCTATGATCCTGGCCATGAGGGTGTGGCTCAAAGATGTGTTTCAAAATAGATCCGAGACAGAGTCCCCGGAGAAAGTTGTTGGGCAGAGGTTACTCAAGGAGGAAGAGCTACAATCTCAGGACTCCAAAAGTAAGTCCAAGTTCATTCAAGAGTTCTACAACAGTCTGAAACGTTCGTGGTATAGATGCATATTGTAAAGCATTCCTTCATCTCTTAGTGTCATTGGAATCTCAGGAGCAATTGAGCATACCAGTGAGCCTAACCCTCCTCCTTCTTGGAGACTGGGCAGAGTCCAAAGACCTCTGTTCAGGGCAGACCTTATGAGCCCCTGGATGGTGGTGAGAGACCTTGGTGCCCAAATAAGGGCTCCTTGTTGTGTCTCTGTGTGGCAGGTAAACACACTATTTAACCATGGCTTCTCCCGGGCCAAAATCTTCCCAATGCTACCACCCTCTCTCACACCCTTGGAAATGGGCTGTGTCTGACTCATCCCTGTCTTATCTGCTGTGATGTTCATAATAGATGCATCTTGGGCTCAATGTCCAATATGGTTGCCACTAGCTGCATGTGGTTATTAAGCACTTGAAGTAGGTCTAGTGAACCTGATGAATCCAATTTTTAATTTAATTCAATTTAAGTTTAAATTTAAAATATGATCATTTGGTTATTACTTGGTGCAACTTGAGTATGTGAATGAATCTGCTTTTTCAACAAAATTTCATGAACTCTAAATACAGATGAAGCATTACTGATAAAAAGTTAACATCTGAATTGCAATGAACTCTGAAAGATTTAAAAGACCTTGTACCAGGGGGAGAGGAGTCAAGATGGCGGAGAAGTAGCAGGCTTAGACAACATCAGGTAGCAGGAGATCAGCTAGATAGCTTATCTAACCATTGTGAACACCTACAAATCCAACGGGAAATCGAAGAGAAGAAGAGCAACAATTCTAGAAAGAGAAAATCGATCACTTTCTGAAAGGTAGGACCTGCAGAGAAGTGAATCCAAAGCGATGGGAAGATAGACTCCAGGGGGGAGGGGCCGGCTCCCAGCAAGCAGCGGAGCAATGGAGCACAAAATTGGGACTTTTAAAAGTCTGCTCCACTGGGAGACATCGCTCCAGAGGCTAAACCGAGGGGAAACCCAGGTGGGGTCAGCATAACCCCAGGTCCTGCGGGGTCACAGAAGGACCGGGGGTGTCTGAGTGCCGCAGAGCTCACAGGTATTAGAGCGGGGAAGCCGGCTACAGCGACAAAGCCGAGGAGTGAGCTCTCAGCCCGGGGTTACCTTGTGCCGGTCGCAGGCTGGTTGGGCTCCGAGCGCAGCCGAAGCCATGGAGACAGAAGTGACTGGGCGCTTTTCTCCAGGTTCCAGCAATTGACTGCTTTCCTCCAGGTGCGACCGCAGGCAGGGGGGTGGGGCGGTTGGGTGCTTTTCTCTGAGGGCGCACTGAGGAGCGGGACCCCAAGCTCTCGGCTCCTCCGGGCCGAGAGATTGGAAGGCCGCCATCTTCATTCCTGTCCTCTGGAACTCTACAGAAAGCACTCAGGGAACAAAAGCTCCCCAAAGCAAACCCGAGCAGATTACTTAGCCCGGCCCCTGGCAAGGGCAGTGCAATTCCGCCTGCGGCAAAGACACTTGAGAATCACTACAACAGGCCTCTCCCCCAGAAGATCAACAAGAAATGCAGCCAAGACCAACTTCACTCACCAAGAACAGCAGAATTCCAGAGGAGGATAAAACAAATCTTATCTGGACAAAATGACAAGGCGGAAAAACTCACCTCAAAAAAAAAGAACAAGAGGCTGTACCGAAGGCTGGAGACCTAATCAATACGGACATTGGTAACATGACAGATCTAGAGTTCAGAATGACAATTCTCAAGGTTCTAGCCGGGCTCGAAAAAGGCATAGAAGATATTAGAGAAACCCTCTCCGGAGAGATAAAAGCCCTTTCTGGAGAAATAAAAGAACTAAAATCTAACCAAGTTGAAATCAAAAAAGCTATTAATGAGGTGCAATCAAAAATGGAAGCTCTCACTGCTAGGATAAATGAAGCAGAAGAAAGAATTAGTGACATAGAAGACCAAATGACAGAAAAAAAAGAAGCTGAGCAAAAGAGAGATGAACAAATACTGGACCATGAGGAGAGAATTCAAGAGATAAGCGACACTATAAGATGAAACAACATTAGAATAATTGGGATTCCAGAAGAAGAAGAAAGAGAGAGGGGAGCAGAAGGTATATTGGAGACAATTATTGGAGAGAATTTCCCTAATATGGCAAAGGGAACAAACATCAAAATCCAGGAGATGCTAAGAACGCCCCTCAAAATCAATAAAAATAGGTCCACACCTTGTCACCTGATAGCAAAATTTACAAGTCTTAGCGACAAAGAGAAAATCCTGAAAGAATCCTGGGAAAAGAAGTCTGTAACATACAAGGGTAAAAACATTAGATTGGCAGTGGACCTATCCACAGAGACCTGGCAGGCCAGAAAGAACGGGCATGATATATTCAGAGCACCAAACGAGAAAAACATGCAGCCAAGAATATTATATCTGGCTAGGCCATCATTGAAAATAGAAGGAGAGATAAAGAGATTCCAGGACAAACAAAAACTGAAAGAATTTGCAAACACCAAACCAGCTCTACAGGAAATATTGAAAGGAGTCCTCTAAGCAAAGAGACACCCTAAAAGTAATAGATCAGAAAGGAACAGAGGCAATATACAGTAACAGTCACCTTACAGGCAATACAATGGCACTAAATTCATATCTCTCAATAGTTACCCTGAATGTGAATGGGCTAAATGCCCCAATCAAAAGACACAGGGTATCAGAATGGATAAAAAAAACAAAACCCATCAATATGCTGCCTACAAGAAACTCATTTTAGACCCGAAGACACCTCCAGATTTAAAGTGAGGGGGTGGAAAACAATGTACCATGCTAATGGACATCAGAAGAAAGCTGGGGTGGCAATCCTTCTATCAGATCAATTAGATTTTAAGCCAAAGACTATAATAAGAGATGAGGAAGGACACTATATCATACTCAAAGGGTCTGTCCAACAAGAAGACCTCACAATCTTAAATATCTATGCCCCTAACATGGTATCAGCCAACTACATAACCAATTAATAACAAAATCAAAGAAATACATCAACAGTAATACAATACTAGCAGGGGAATTTAACACTCCCCTCACTGAAATGGACAGATCATCTAAGCAAAAGATCAACATGGAAATAAAGACCTTAAATGACACACTGAACCAAATGGACATCACAGATATATTCAGAACATTCCATCCCAAAGCAACAGAATATACTTTCTTCTCTAGTGCACATGGAACATTCTCCAGAATAGACCACATCCTGGGTCATAAATCAGGTCTCAACTGGTACCAAAAGATTGAGATCATTCCCTGAATATTTTCAGACCACAATGCTCTGAAGCTAGAACTCAATCACAAGAGGAAATTTGGAAAGAATGCAAATACATGGAGACTAAACAGCATCCTTCTAAAAAATGAATGGGTCAACCAGGAAATTAAAGAAGAATTGAAAAAAATCATGGAAACAAATGATAATGAAAACACAATGGTTCAAAATCTGTGGGACACAACAAAGGCAGTCCTGAGAGGAAAATATATAGCGGTGCAAGCCTTTCTCAAGAAACAAGAAAGGTCTCAAATACACAACCTACCCCTACACCTAAAGGAGCTGGAGAAAGAACAACAAAGAAAGCCTAAACCCAGCAGGAGAAGAGAAATCATAAAGATCAGAGCAGAAATCAATGAAAGAGAAACTAAAATAACAATAGAACAAATCAACAAAACTAGGAGCTGGTTCTTTGAAAGAATTAATAAGATTGACAAACCTGGCCAGACTTATCAAAAAGAAAAGAGAAAGGACCCAAATAAATAAAATCATGAATGAAAGAGGAGAGATCACAACCAACACCAAAGAAATACAAACAATTATAAGAACATACTACAGCAACTCTACGCCAACAAATTTGACAATCTGGAAGAAATGGATACATTTCTAGAGACATATAAAGTACCACAACTGAACCAGGAAAAAATAGATAACCTGAACAGACCATAACCAGTAAGGAGATTGAAACAGTCATCAAAAATCTCCAAACAAACAAAAGTCCAGGACCAGACGCTTCCCAGGGGAATTCTACCAAACATTTAAAGAAGAATTAATTCCTATTCTCCTGAAACTGTTCCAAAAAATAGAAATGGAAGGAAAACTTCCAAACTCATTCTATGAGGCCAGCATCACCTTGATCCCAAAACCAGACAAGGATCCCACCAAAAAAGAGAATTACAGACCAATATCCTTGATGAACACAGATGCGAAAATTCTCACCAAAATACTGGCCAATAGGATCCAACAGTACATTAAAAGGATTATTCACCACGACCAAGTGGGATTTATTCCAGGGCTGCAAGGTTGGTTCAACATCCACAAATCCATCAATGTGATACAATACATTAATAAAAGAAAGAGTAAGAACCATATGATACTCTCAATAGATGCTGAAAAGCATTTGACAAAGTGCAGCATCCCTTCCTGATTAAAACTCTTCAAAGTGTACGGATAGAAGGCACATACCTCAATATTATCAAAGCCATGTATGAAAAACCCACCGCAAATATCATTCTCAATGGAGAAAAACTGAAAGCTTTTCCGCTAAGGTCAGGAGCATGGCAGGGATGTCTGTTATCACCACTGCTGTTCAACATAGTACTAGAAGTCCTAGCCTCAGCAATCAGAAAACAAAAAGAAATTAAAGGCATCCAAATTGGCAAAGAAGAAGTCAAACTATCACTCTTTGCAGATGATATGATACTATATGTGGAAAACCCAAAAGGCTCCACTCCAAAACTGCTAGAACTTATACAGGAATTCAGTAAAGTGTCAGGATATAAAGTCAATGCACAGAAATCAGTCGCATTTCTTTACACTAACAACAAGACAGAAGAAAGAGACATTGAGGAGTCAGTCCCATTTACAATCACATTCAAAACCATAAGATACCTGGGAATAAATCTAACCAAAGAGGCAAAGAATCTATACTCAGAAAACTATAAAGTACTCATGAAAGAAATTGAGGAAGACACAAAGAAATGGAAAAATATTCCATGCTCATGGATTGGAAGAACAAATATTGTGAAAATGTCTATTCTACCTAAAGCAATCTACACATTTAATGCAATCCCTATCAAAATCCCATCCATTTTTTAAAGAAATAGAACAAATAATCCTAAAATTTATATGGAACCAGAAAAGACCTCGAATAGCCAAAGGAATATTGAAAAAGAAAGCCAAAGTCGGTGGCATCACAATTCCAGCTTCAAGCTCTATTACAAAGCTGTCATCATCAAGACAGTATGGTACTGGCACAAAAACAGACATATAGACCAATGGAACAGAATAGAGAGCCCAGAAATAGACCCTCAACTCTATGGTCAACTAATCTTCGACAAAGCAGGAAGGAATATCCAATGGAAAAAAGACAGCCTCTTCAACAAATGGTGCTGGGAAAATTGGACAGCCACATGCAGAAAAATGAAATTGGACTATTTCCTTACACCACACATGAAAATAGACTCAAAATGGATGAAGGACCTCAATGTGAGAAAGGAATCCATCAAAATCCTTGAGGAGAATGCAGGCAGCAACCTCTTTGACCTCAACCGCAGCAACTTCTTCCTAGGAACATCGCCAAAGGCAACAGAAACAAGGGCAAAAATGAACTACTGGGATTTCATCAAGATCAAAAGCTTTTGCACAGCAAAGGAAACAGTTAACAAAACCAAAAGACAACTGACAGAATGGGAGAAGATATTTGCAAATGACATATCAGATAAAGGGCTAGTATCCAAAATCTATAAAGAGCTTATCAAACTCAATACCCAAAGAACAAATAATCCAGTCAAGAAATGGGCAGAGGACATAAACAGACATTTCTGCAAAGAAGACATCCAGATGGCCAACAGACACATGAAAAAATGCTCCACATCACTCGGCATCAGGGAAATACAAATCAAAACCACAATGAGATACCACCTCACACCAGTCAGAATGGCTTAAGTTAACAAGTCAAGAAAGGACAGATGCTGGTGAGGATGTGGAGAGAGGGGGAACCCTCCTACACTGCTGGTGGGAATGCAAGCTGGTGCAACCACTCTGGAAAACAGTGTGGAGGTTCCTCAAACAACTGAAAATAGTGCTACCCTATGACCCAGCGATTGCACTACTGGGTATATATCCTAAAGATACAAACGTGGTGCTCGGAAGGGGCACGTGCACCCGAATGTTTATAGCAGCAATGTCCACAATAGCCAAACTATGGAAAGAGCCTAGATGTCCATCAACAGATGAATGGATAAAGAAGATGTGGTATATATACACACAATGGAATACTATGCAGCCATCAAAAGACATGAAATCTTGCCATTTGCGACGACATTTATGGAACTAGAGGGTATCATGCTTAGCGAAATAAGTCAATCGGAGAAAGACAACTATCGTATGATCTCTTTGATATGAGGAAGTGGAGATGCAATGCAGGGGGGTTGGGGGGAGGTAGGAAAAGAAAAAATGAAAAGATGGGATTGGGAGGGAGACAAACCATAAAAGACTCAATCTCAAAAAACAGACTGAGGGTTGCTGGGGGGAGGGGGGATGGGAAAGGGTGGTGGGGAAATGGACATTGGGGAGGGTATGTGCTATGATGAGAGCTGTGAAGTGTGTAAACCTGGCGATTCACAGAGCTGTACCCCTGGGGATAAAAATACATTATATGTTTATTAAAAAAAAAAATAAAAGACCTTGTACCAGAAAAATGAAGGTAAAATATCTCATTAATGACCTTTAAAATATTGACTATGTATTGAAATGATATTTTAAATGCATCACAACCCAATATGTGTTCTACAGTTAATAAAAAATATCTTATTAAAAATTTTAAAAGAGTTCTTGCAGAGTCTTCCTCTTTTGGAGACCATATTCCAGATACATCATTATGCATCCCAAAGAGTGTTTGCTAGCTTAAATTAGGCATAAACCATTAAGATCCAGATTTTTAATACTCTGTTCATGATTCTCTGCCCAACACCCCCACAATATTACAAAGTCCATTGAAAGAATTGGTAACTAGTTATTGAATGAATGGAAGAAAAGGAATAAATATTACATGTATTATTTTATGTGAAGAGAATTATATTATATGTGTTTAGTTACTTGATATATTTTTTTACACCCAGCAGTAGAGACATTGTAAATCTAACAGGGTCTCCAAAGACTTCTTAGATATATTTTCATATTTGCTTCTTTCTCATTCTTCCCAATGTCAGGGGGTCAAGCTGAAGTTCCAGGTGATACCTTTGACCCCTCACTTACCTTTATGAATTGAATCCTCTCCAAAAGCAAATCCAGCTGATTCTACCTCCAAGATGTCCATAAAGCCACTCAGATACAAGTCAGGATCTCCCACAAGGATAACACAGCTACCACAGGGACCTTGAAATGTACCTGAGGTGATGTCACGACCCTACTCACAAACTCTGTATGGGGAGGACTTGCATGAGGTTCATTAATAATACAACTACATAGGAAGAAAAGAATCATCATTAAACATCTCACCACTTGGTAAAAGCCATGCTTTTATTGTTTTGTAAACAACTGTCCCAAGTCAGCAGCTCTCAAATTTTTGGTTTCCAGAAACTTCTCATATTCTTAAAAATTACTGAGAATCCCCCAAAGCTTTTTTCATGTGGAAAACATCTTTGAACATTTACTGGATTAACTAAAATTGAGAAATATTTTTAAAAGATTTATTAATTTAATTATGCATAACAATCTAAACCAAGCACATGTAAAGAAATATATACACATTGTTATGTACAAGCATAAAGCATATCTTGTATATATTGTGGACTTGGTTCCAGACCACTGCAATAAAGTGAATATCACTAAATCAATATCACAAATATCAATAAAGTCAGCCAAATGAATTTTTTGGTTTCCCCTGCATATAAATGTTACGTTTATACTGTAGTCTAATAAGTGTGCAATAGCATTATTAAAAGTCCATACCTTAATTAAAAATACTTCATTGCTAAAAAATGTTAACCATCATGTGAATTCTCAGTGAGTCACAATTACTAATCACAGTTCACCAGAACAAATATAATAATAGTGAAAAAGTTTTCAATATTGTGAGAATTACCAAAATGCAACACAGAGACACAAAATGAACACATGGAAATTGGAAAAATGGCACAGATAGACTTGCTTGATGCAGGATGGCCACAAACCTTCAGTTTGTAAAACAAAATCATACAAAGTGCAATAAAATGAGATAATACTACATTCAAAAATTAGGAAAAAATCATGAGGCATTGCATTGTTTTTACATTTCTGCAAATCTTTTTAATGTATCGCTTAATGCAAAACATTTGAGTGTGCACATCAACTTTTGCATTCAGTCTGTTGCAATGTGTCGCTTCAGTTGAAATGTCCAAAGAAAAACTGCCCTCACAGAAATATAAAGTTGGAGGCATACAGGAGTCCTTTGTATTAGAAAAATCCCAGGAAAAAAAGTGCTGGAAGGTGTTGAGACTTGGTTTCTGGACAGTGATCAGAGAACAGAGGGGAGGGGCTAGTATGAGGCAGAGCAGTGGTCAGTCACATGAATGTTCCCCTGGTTGAAGACCACAAACTAAAATGTATGACTGTAGGGACACTGAAAGCTTAAGACCAAAGTCTCCACATCTTCCTTAAGACGGGAGGAATCAGAGGGGGAGATCAACCATGAGACACTGTGTACTCCAAGCAACAAACTGAGGGTTTTAGAGGAGAGGGAGATGGGGAGGATGGGTTGGCCCAGGGATGGGTTTTAAGGAGAGTATGTATTGCATGCAGCACTGGGTGTTATACATAAACAGTGAATCTTGGAACACTACATCAAAAACTAATGATGTACTTTATGATAACTAACATAAAATAATGATAATAATAAAGACCACAGTCTCTTATTTCTTGTTCTTCCCTCAGCAAAACTTGCAGAGCTTTCTCATACTTTAAAAATAGACTTGACTTAAAAATGGATTGGAAGTCTCCTTGTTTGAGGACTGTGAAAGAGGCACCCTGTAGTGACTTTTGCATAATCTCTTCCTCTAGAATTTAGGAAGAACCTGTGATTTGCTTCTAATCAATACATATACCAAAGGTGATGGGATGCCTCTCCTTGATTAGGTTAGATTAAATGGAAAGGGACCCATTTAAATGGAATGGGTGGCCAGGTGTGACTCCCATAATTCATTATGTGATATTAGATTCCCTCTTGATGAGCTCTTGCCGTTTACAATATAGAGGGCATTATGCTAAGTGAAATAAGTCAGAGAAAGACAAACACTGTTTGATTTTGCATATATGTGGAATCTAGAAAGAAAATAAAAACAATACAAATGAAAAAAAAAACAACAATAAAACAAAGGAGAAACAGACCCATGAATACATAGACCAAACTGGTGGTTGCTGGGGGGCAGGGTTGGGGACGGGAGCAAATGAGTAAAGAAAGTAGGAGGTACAGGATTCGAATTATGGAATGAACAAGTCATGGGGATGAAAGGCACAGCATAGGGAATGTAGTAGGGTATTGTAAAAGTCTTATATGGTTACAGATGGCAGTTACACTTGTGGTGAGTATAGCATAATGTGTAGAGTTGTCAAATCAGTATGTTGTACACCTGAAACTAGTATAACATTATGTGTACTGTACTTCAATTTAAAAAAATTTTTTTGAAGACTGCCTCTTAGTAAAGTGGAAAAAGAGGTCCCCTTGCTCGTCAGGTAGAAGCAAACGGCAAACAGGATGCTGTGGGCCACCTCTAGGAAATCACAGTGCTGACAGCCAAAGTCCCTCAAAAGGCCAGAGCTTTAGCTATACACCAGCAAGGCAATGAATTCTGCCAACTAACTTGGAAGCAGATCCTCAGTTGAGCTGTTGGAGTAGAATGCAGCCACCATACTTTGATTGATGTCAGGTCGGGGAGACCCTGAGCAAAGGACCCAGCTAAGCTGATTCAGGGAAAGTAGAGCAGTAAATGGGTGTTGTTTCAAGCCACTAGATTTATGGTAATTTCTTATGCAGCAATAGAAAACTGGGTAATAATACCTGGACCATCTGTGTCACTTTGGTCCAACCCACATAGAGACAGGTAAGATGGAGACCTGTGTTGCTGGGTGCCAGAGTGCCTGAATCCACGTTGAGGTACAGAGAGATGTCTTCAGGTGACGTGGCCTCTGAACTGTTTCAGCCCAATGAGAAGCACTTGTTCTTCCCCCGGTGTTGCCACTGAAGAAGGTGACAGAGTCTGCATCCCAAGGCCACAGAGGAAGAAGGGAGCTTTTATTTTCATTTTTGCAAAGCTATGTGTCCCCTGGGAGACTTTCTCTTTCCCACATCATCATAAAGAGCAAAAGGAGTTGTATGGGTCCCTTTCCTGAAGCACCTATGCCTCTGGGATGATGAGCAGAAAGGAAAACAGAAGGCATAGCCTGGCTGTCTGGTTGGTGTGAAGCTCTGAAACACTGAGTATTTAATGCAGGTTTTAATCTTAGTTCCCAATGGGCTTGGAGCCCTGCAGATAAATGCTCTGGCTGTCCTCCGACAATCGGTGATAATTAGCCTCGCCCTCGGCCTGCAATCCAGAGATGGTCAAGGAGGCCGTGTTCCCAACCCTGGAGCCTGAGAATACAGCTGGAAGCCCTGAAGGCAGAGAGCTCACAACATCTATCTGGAGTGTGGGGGCTGCTCCAGACATCATTGGTGCCAGAAGACAGGGTTATAAGTTCCAGTGTGGCTGCTGTTTCCAATGCAAGAGATGCAATGATTTGTCTCAAAGTCCCAGACATGGAAGGGAGGCTGGGTCAGGGCAGACCAGGCTCAGGACCCAGAAAGGAAGGAGAAATGCAGAGAGGGTAGCCCAGGTGAACCTGGGGAAAGGGACAGGAGTGTCAGTCCACACATCCACGTGACCTCTTTCTTGGGGTCACCTGTGCTGTAAATGAGGAGGGGGAGGGAAGTGGAGCCAAGGCCATGGGGAAGACAACCCAGAGATCTGCCTCCTGAGACCCCAATACTTGGACAAGACACTCAAGACTCTCTTATCCCCTGTGCATATTTGAGATGCAAGAGGGGTCTCCATGCAAATTTGCTGAGTTCTGATGATTCTTAATTCTTCCTTTGCCCTTAGTCTTGACACTTAGCACCCAGGAGGGTGCAGACAGGAAAGGTGGAGGGAACACCTAGGTCCTCTTCTCCAAAAGTTACTTTAAGGCTGGATGTGTGGCACCTGGAGATGCAAAAGTACTGCCGTCAGTTGTCAGTGAGCACTTGGCCTTCTAGTGGGTTCCTCTCCCCACAAAACTAGTCTCTCCCCACTCTGGAGGAGGGTTCTCCTGCCCTGTACAAGCCCAGTTTCTGACAGAAACCCGAGTCTGGGGTCAAAAGATGCTGCCCACATTCTGAAGGTTCAAGCCCTTCTCTCTAAACTCATTCATAGCTACCCCAAAAGAATTTTCAAAAGTGATGATTCCCCCAAATCAGGACACATACGGCCTAGGGAATGCACACCAATCATCTGGAATTCTCAAGTCCTTCCCAATCAGCTTAATCTCGCAGCAGGTTGGGAGTCCAAGAGGCTATTTCAGGGATGTCTTATTAAATCAGGAGCTAATTGTGCACTGGGTATCAAGGGAACACAACCTAGAGAAGTCCCGCACTGGGGGCAAGGAGCCTCACACCACAATTTCACAGCACCAAATTCCTTCCTTGTTCATCCAAATCTGTCTTGGACCAGTGGCTTGTCCATTCTAGCCTCAGTGTCTTCATCTGAAGAAAACCAAGAAAGCATTAAAGTTCACAGCATCCTTGCATGAATCTGGTTACAAAACCAAAAAGCCAATGTTACCATTAATTGGTGCTCTACGACTTTTATCCCCAGCATAATTAGGTGGAGAGTTCAGGTTCTTTCCTTTTCAGGTTTACTTTAGGTGATCACAGAAGAAAATATTTTCCTCTGTCTCATTTACCATGGGTCAGCCTAGACCCAGGCCTTCTCAGCTCCAGACACATAGCAGAACAGCCTCCTTTAAACACATTCGCCTCCTTGTCTTCCCTCATGGAAAGTTATAAAAGCCTCCTTTATGATTATAATTCAGTACAGGTTGACCTTTTTTTTCGTGTTTCTAAAAAATGAAAATAATTCTAATTTCACACTGGTCAAGGAAAAAATTATGATAGAAGTTGTTCAAACAAATAAAGTGTTTTAAATAAATAAATAAATAAATAAAGTGTTTTAACATAACCCATGTTATGTAATAATAACATAATTACATAAATAAATAAATAAATAAAGTGTTTTAACATAACCCATGTTATTCTAATGACCATCTTCTGGACATCTTGGCCTGCTTACTACATATATCCCAGAAGGTAGAGCCCATTAACTTTCGTTCCCTCCCAGGAATACACTAAACACTTGTAAGGATTAGTCGAAGCAATGAATGAATGAATGGTACATTCATGTTTAATTTCATATGAATAGAATTGCATTATATAATCAATCATGTGACCTGCCTTTTGCTTTCAAATTTTACAGACATTTAGACATTTACAGACATTTACAGACAGTCTGAAGACAGCAATCAGATTATAAAAATAAGCATGGGCAATCTTCAAAGGGATCACCTTTTCGTGTCCCCCTCTGCTGTCATCATCACCCACCCCTCTGAGCCAGTCTCTATTCTCAAGTTGACCAAACACTTTATGATAAATTTGCACAGCCCTTCTCTATGCTCAGAACCCTATGTCCAGGATCCTCTTAAGCTCCCAAGGTTGCTTCCTGCTCAGGCCTCAGACAAGGATCCTGAGCAACAAGAAGGAGCCTGCCAGCCTTTGTAACTTTCCATATCAGCCCCTTTGTTTTCTTCGAAGAGTTAGTTACAACTTGCCACTTGAAAACAATAACTTCTTGTTTGGGGTTTTTATTTGTTTATTGTTTTAGTTTTTGCTCCAAACCTTATGAGTCAGAGACTGAGTATATCTGCTTGAGGCTTGCATCGGCACCACTCAAGGACAAATGTTTGTTGAATGAATCCAGAAGATCAGAGGGAAGGAGAAGCTGAGTGTCTCCAGATTCAAGCTGAAAAAATTGAGTTTTTAGTCAGCTCTGTTCTAGGTGAAGATCATAGGTCGACTGGGGTTCAAGGCAGTGGCCTCATCTGTATGTACCTATGTATTCATACATTAATTTGACTGTGTAGCTGACATAGCTCCCAGGCATGGGGATATCTGGGGGAATGGCAGGGTAGATTCAGGAAAACTACCCAGCCTTTACTGCCCTGTTGCTCTCAGCAACTACCACCTTCCTGTGGCCTGTGGTATCAGATTTAGGACCACTTGCATGACAAGGACACAGTGCCAGACTCAGTCCCCACCTCCCCCTCCAGAAAAACACAGTCTCAGAGTTTGAGGAGACAGAATATAGACCCTTAGGCCAGCTCGAAAGAGGCATGGGGCCGCCCCCTTGCACTTTTCTTTTTTTTTTTTAATTGAAATACAGTCGACCTCCGCATTGTTCTTAACCCCTCTCTCTTCTCTTCACCAGGAAAGGCTCCTCATCCATCTGGGACTTGCCATCTCTCCAGAAGCCTTACTTTTCTTCCTACAAACATACTGGCAGGAAGCAGGTGCCCAAACCTGACACACTTCTTGCAAACATTCTGGCTTCCAGATTCCCCAGTGCTGCCCCCTGGTGGCCGGGGACACAAAATCCCAAGGGTGAAGGCACACCTCTGAGAGAAGCCTAACACCAGGCCCCAGGAGGCGGGTGGCTTTCCATCTCTCCTCAACATCCTGGACCTGGTCCCTCCTCACGACGGCCCGCTCATATTTTCAGCCTTCGGTCTAGTCCTGACTTTGTCAAAAGGTATTTGTTGGTGAAAGAGGGGAAGCCCTGCCTGTTGAAAGCTGAAGTTATCTGAGGATTGGGGGAGGGGAGTAGAGCGATCGTAGGAATCTGGCTTCTGAAAAAACTCTGTAAAACCAAATCCAAGGAGGCAAGTGAAGCAAGCACGCTCTGGAAAGAGGACAATCTAATCAAATCCTGACAGGGGTCTCCTCTCCCCCAGAGGATACATAAATGGTAAAGTCCAGGTAGTACAGAGCATTAGACAGTTCAAGGACAAGGACATCTTTTTTAGACAAGGGAGGTGGGAGTTGGGCGAGGAGCCTCGTTCAGGGTCCAACACCCCACACCCCACACCGAGAAATAGGTCCATAAGCATAGGCCCTGGGGAGGGGTTAGAGTGTGGGGAGTTACAGATCCCCCCATCCCTACCTCATTCCCTTTACCCCCATCCCCCATTCCCCACCTCCCTTACCCCATCCCACCCTCCATACCCTCATCTAACCCCACCCTTATCCTCCCCATCCCCGACCCCCACTCTCATGCCCCACCAGTCTGGCACCTGGCACAGTCAGGTGGGCGTGGCCAAGAGGCACCACCCCTCCCCACCTCCGAGTCCCCGCCCAGCCTATGAAAACAAACCCCTCCTGGACTCCCCGGGCGACCCCGCTTGTGATCCTAGGATCTCGTGAGATTTCGCCCCAAGAAAAGAGAAACCAGGATTGGTCGGATAAGGCTGTTTCCGGCGGGCGAGGGTAGGGCGGCTTGCAGAGCCAGCGGCCTTCCTTTCCCTCCAGGCTCCGTGCAGGGGATACCACGTGGCGGGTGCACGGTCTAAAGAAAACGTAAGTTCAAACCTTGGATCCTCCTCTTTCTTGTGGAGTGACCTTGGACTAATCGCTGGTAAACTGCCCTCCCCCCAACTCCCACTTCTATTTTCCATCTGAAAACTGAGTTTTCACAACAGAGGTCGGAGTGAAAACCTAACAATGTGCTGCTTCTGGCTTAGGGCCCCCTCGGCTACCTGTTCCTTAGGACTGGCCGCGCGTATGAGTTGCGGACGTAACAATTCATCGAACTCGGGCATCTGCATTTGTTGTTTGCTCTCACAAGTTGGACGGGTGTGCAGTTGAAATGGGGTGGCTGCTCTAGGAATCTGGCCCCTAAGGAGGTGCCGGGGTATGGGGGGGCAGAGGGGACGGAACGTGGGCCGTGTCCTCGAGGGAGGGGTCGCTTTTGACAGAGCACAGGGTCTGTCAATCCAGTTGTTCTCTCGTTCAGCCCATGGGAAATTGTTGGTCAGATTTGGAGATTAGAGGAGATGCCCGCTGAACGGGCAGGGTCAGGTCTCTGGTTTTCCATTTCCTCAGCAATATTCGCAGAGATTTTCATAGGAGCCCATGGCTTGCTAACACACAGCCTCTTTGTTTCTGGAGCATTTTGGTTCTTGCTCTCAGACTTGGGTAGACGGAGGTGACTGAGAGGATAGGAGACCAGGGAAACCAAGTACTGGAGGACCGGAGGCCAGTCTGAGCTGGACCAGAGTGGACGGAAAACATCTTAAGGTAAGCTGGTCCCCGAACTGTCTCAGGTGTGTTAAGAAACCCTGTTGTTCCCTTTGTTCTTGTCATCCAGGAGCTGGATGGAATCTGCATCCTGAGGATGCTCAAAAGGGAAGATGCAGGAGTAACCTGTATACTTCCCAGTCATTTCCCCAGTGGAGCATTTGTCCTACTGCTTTTTTTTTTTAAGATTTTATTTATTTGAGAGAGAGAGAGAGAGCATGCACACAAGGGGGGAGGGGAGGGACAGAGGAAGAAGAAGAAGCAGATTTCCTATTGAGCAGGGAGTCCTATGAGGGATCAAACCCAGGACCCTGAGATCAAGACCTAATGCCAAAGGTAGATGCTTAACCGACTGAGCCACCCAGGTGCCCTGGTCCTGTTACTTTTTTATAAGAAGGAGCTAGCTCTAGTGTGTTAGGGACCCCATTCCCAAAGCCATAGTTATGTTTAGAACTTCTGCTTGGAGTGAAGGAGTAAGACTGGCTACAGATGCCAGACACTTAACTCCTGTTTGGTGTCAAGCAGGGGCAGAGTTTTGGTCACTTTCATGTGGGCTTGGACCCCTGAGGGTAAGAGGTCCCTTGAAAGAAAACTCCTTCTCTTTAAAAGAGAACAATAATAGTGCCCAGTTAGTCCTCCAGCTAAAGCCCAAAGCAGTCAGGGAGGCCATATGGCCTGACATGGAGGTGGAGAATGGATGGAGGCCTGGGACAACCTTGTGCATTGGGAATGTCATGCAGCACATGAGTGTTCATGATACCTGTTTTGGTATCTAGTATAAACTCCAGAATTACTGCTGCCTCCAGAGCAGGAAATGATGACCTTCTGTCCCATAGCCACAGAACCTGAGAGTGTCTATGTCAGAACAGACTGGACCCTGGACCTTAAGAGGAAGAGGACAAAGAGGATAGGTCAACGTGAAAGCCATGACTTCAGAGGAGTTTGGGGCAAAGGGAGGAAAGGGTCAACTCTGGGCTGCCTGAAGGTCCCCTCCTTAGTGTCCCTCACCTGTGCAGAGAGCAAAGAGGATGATCAGAGCATGACCAGGCCATGGTAGAGATGCCCCAGAGCTCTGCCTCCTGTGGCCCCTCTGCTTCTCTGGGCTCCCTTCTTATCCATTGTCCCACATGTGGGGGAGGCCCGCATGTGCATCTGTGCTCCTCACATCCTGTGAGTGACACTCCAGCTGCAAATGTTCTTACTTGATACAGCCAGGGATATGCAGGGTAGGGTGATGTGTCCTCCCAGAAATTGTCCTGAGCCTGCTTCACTGGGGAGACACATCTGGTAAGCTGAGGTGCCTCAAGACCTCAGGCCTTTCTGATTTCTTCCTGGGAATATTGCACCCCTCCCCAACCCATCCTTCTGGATGCCTGGCAGGGCCCATGGCCCTCAGCAGAATAAAGATTTGCTGACCCCCTGGACTGTGGTGAGATATGTTCTCTGAACTTGTCCATTGCTGACACACATAGAGGGTGGAATGTTCCCATTTTCAGCTGGTTTCTCTAGGCACATTCCCATTAGGCTGGCATAAGTGACAGCCGTAAAAAGCCCTGGACCAGCAGCCAGGGGCCTCATTCCTGTGTCCCACTCCCATGGCCTTCTGTGTGACATGGGTGCAAGTATATCACCCTCTTGAGCCTCAGCTGCTGTATATGGAAAGGAAGAATCAGTCTTAGCTCCCTGTTAGTGACATTTCATGTTTTGAGAAACCAGAGGCTAGAGAAGTGAACTGCTTTGATAACTTCAACTCTTTTTATTCATCATTGTGATTCTAAATCCAGCTTCAAAGTCACATTCTCTAGTTCCCAGAGAAGTGTGAAGGGAGAGTATGGCTGTGACAAAAGGATGAAGATGTCTCAGAGGAAGTGATTCTGGTAGAAGTCTTCACACTAAAGGAACTCTCTCAAAAATATGTCATGACATTGAAAACATGAAGGAATAAATATTAGAAGTCTATCCAAACTTAGAAAGCAGCATGACAGTTCTCCAGGGCATAGGAAATGTGCTCACTCTGTACCAGAAGTTTTATGAGAAGAACCATAAGCAATGTTAAAACTACTCTTGATGCATTTTTTTGCAGAGAAGTGGTTTAATTTCCAGTGTTTAAAACCAACATACTAAGTTAATAGTAGTTTTGTTATTTTATTAGTTTCTCAACATATTTATAATGAATAGAAAGAGAATTCTTAATGGTTGGCAAAAAACAGTTTTTGAATGGCCACGGAAAAACCATAACTTTGTGGATTCTTTTTTTTTTTTTCAAGATTTTATTTATTTGACAGAGAGAGATCACAAGTAAGTAGAGAGAAAGAACTTTGTGGATTCTTAAGATGGCTTTACATAGTTTCATCATGCACTGTCATTTTTATGGCCCTGCACTACCATGCAAAGCAGTCAACCCTGATTGATTTGTTTTTCAGCTTGCTGCTTTTTCATTTGTTTGCTCAATAGAATGCATGGTCTATGGCATTTGGTAGAACTGGGAAAAATTCCTTGATTTCGGTTGATACAATGGGAAGGTATTCCCAGCATCGTGGCCACACCCCAGGCTCCAAGAGAGGTGGGCTGACATTCCAGGGACACAGAGTGCTGCCCAGGTGGCACAGGGCAGAAGCACAGAAACATTCTAAAGGCCCCAGTAAGGTAGATGATGCTCTGGGATCCCAGTTGGAATTCTGTGAATGGAAAAGGTGGTTTCAGGACACCCACTCTAATAAGCTCAGGAGATGCTCTGGCCTACGTAGCAAATGAAGACCATGAGAAAAGGTGACCAGGATGCAATAGAAACATTTTTAAAATTCATGCCTTGGCTGTGGGAGTTGTCCTGAGCCAGTTCTGATCCTGTGCAGGAAGGACAGCCCTTCAATATAGATGTGTTCCCGGTGCTCCTGCTTCCGACCCCCAGCGTGTCCCCTGATCCAAAGGCTCTGCATGGAGGTGGATGGAGGAGTAGGACTTACCTCACAAGGGAAGGGTGTTTGGCTCATACTAAACATTTTTATATCTCAAGACAGTGGTCACTTCTGCCTCCTTGGATCTCCTAGACCCTGGGTTCCCATAGACCGTTCCCAAGCTTGGACTTAGGCAGTTGTCCTGTTTTGCTGAGGTCCAGTTGAAGTCTGTCAGTCAGGTGTCTCTAACAATGAGATTGTCCATCCACTTGGTGAGGCAGATCCTCACCAGGACAAACCCCTTGCCTGAAGGTGTCTATCAGTTACTCCCTGCAGGGAGTGGGGTCCCGATTCACTGGGCTAAAAATAAAATTAACAGTGAACTTTAAATTTCCTGCAAAGGTTGAGAAGTTTGGATGAAAAGTTCCAGAGCACCGTTTCTGTGCTCAGTTACTGCTTAGTCATCAGAGACATTTACAGTTATCTTTGTTACTAATCTCAGTCTCTTGCAGCTGATTGATAACGGTGATTGTCTGGGGGCTAAAATGCCCATAGAGCACATTCTAGTTTAACCTTATTTGACACAAAGCCTGCTGATACGGGTGGCAGAAATTTGGAGAAAGCAGTCTCCATGATGATACTAAGTGGACAGCATCCTTCAGAGAATCCCAATCTCCTCACCAGTGGTATAGAAGAATTGTTTGGGCATCATAATGCAAGGGTTAAAGAATAGCCTGGAGAATTCTTTGTGTGGAGAGGTACTCTGTGTTCTAAAATGTCAGAACCACCAATGTGATCCAGCCCAGCATGGGAATCATCCCTAAATTTGGCAGATCCTTAAATGTCAAATATAGCTTCAAATTCTGTGAGGAATAAGTGTTGGTATTTGGGTACCGAGCTTAATACAGAGAGAGGGAAAAGTTTTATTCCTGTTCCTAGTGGCACTGTCTCAGAAGAATGGGAATAATTAAAAAGCTGGATAGGGACATCCAGCTGGATAGGGATGGGACCAGAAGGGACTTTTCAAAGCTGTATTTATATTAGTTGCTTCCCAGGAATGAGGAAATGGCAGTTGTCAATATATACTTCAGAAGGGACCTTTGGAGATCACATTTGGGGCCAAGGCCCCTGGGGAATGCCTAGACTTGCTCTGCCTTTGAAGGTTCAGGATGTGGAAGAGGACACTTGAGCCTAAAGAGGAAGTTCTCTGGTGGCAGCTTCTTGATGACAAGGAGACATGCATTTAGCTCATGCTTGTTTCTCTCCCTGCCTCTAAGAGCCCAAAGAGCTCATGGCTCTAACCCCTCAGTGGCTGTTAGAATTTGACTAGTCGAGTCCTGGGCTTGGTTGCCAGTAGGGTTCTGACTTCTCTGTAGCCCAGATTCCTATGTTGAATCTTCTCCATCCATTTTGCAGAGCTGATCTCAGCCTTCTAGGAGGAAATCCCTCTTACCTCCTGGGAAGAATAGTGGATATCCTCCCTGCTCTTGGGTTTAAAGTAGCCATAAAAGTCTGAGATCCTCAAACAAAATAAAATGTATTTTTCCTAGTCTTGAGTATTTCCCATGGTCCCATTACAAACAGCCTTGCCCCCTCCCTTTTCCTGGCCAACTCCTCGTTGTAATTTTGACCTGACTTCCTTCAGGGAAGACCTGACCCTCAAAATCTGGAAGACCAGCCATCCTTCAATTGTACATCTGTTCTTCTATGAATGCATACATGTTTTGCAGTTTTAGGTAACATAAAGTGTAAGTGACTACTTGATATTTTGGAATTTTATTTTATTTTATTTCTTTTTCTTTTGGGTTAACACCACTGTCTGCATAAAGCTGTCTTAACTTGAACATTTGAGTTATACTGATGTGGCCAAAACTCCCCCAAGTATACCTCCAGGTTGGTTTTCTTTTCTTTTTCTATCATGAATGGGGCATATTATTCAGTCAGTTGTATGGAGAAGGTAAAAAACCCAATCTGGATTAACTAGATGGAGATCCAGTGATAATAATATCGTGCTTTCAGTTAAAAATTTGAGCTAGGATCTGAAAAAGGGAGGTGTAGCCAGAAAGGATAATATAGCTACTGAGAAGCCAGAGGTAAGACCTTGAAATCTGAGCAGATTCCTCCCTGCACCATATACATTTCTGGTGAGGCAGGAGCCCTACGCTTGGGACGCCACCATCGTACTGCCCTCAGCCACATAGTATGAATGAGCAGGCTTTGCTTTTGCCTCAAAATGCAGTTTTTCCTTAATCTCAGACATTTTGATTTCTGCTTTGATGTATGCCATTTTATAGACATTTATGGTATTTCTTAACCAGATAGATTTTTTGGGAAATGAAAGACCTCTGATTAGTTGGGATTTTTTATGACATTTTAAGTATTTAGTTTGTGTTCAGTAATTATAGTTCATATAGTTTATTGTTGTGTGGTTTTACAAGTTAAGCTTTTTTGGAAAAATAAGAAACTAAAAGCTTAAATATATTCCACAGGAGAAAAAATATTTTATGGAATAATTTTAAAAGTGGAGGCTTTGTTCTGAATGTGAGCTCTGTATTCTCATAGTAATTCTCATATTTGTAGGAGAGACATGTAATAAAATTGTCTTGAAATAGTGTATATTTTTTTCATCCCCAACTTCCACATGCTGTAGTGTACTGTTATGCTACTTTTACAGTTGAAAAATTTTTAAATGATGTAATGGTACTCCTTGTCCAGATGTTCCTTAATCTTTCAAGTCTGGGTTATTTGTTAGAGCTGAGAAGGGCCTTATTTTGGGCCATGTGATAGTCCCTTATTTCTGTATATGTTCAATACTTGGGATAATCAGCAACTTTTCCCTAAAAGGCATGGGGTCAGTTTTCAGGTTTCTCAGAACTAACTCTACAGTGGGACTAGAATTAAATGTGGAGGTAGCTGGATATGGTATGGGACCTGTGGTGATCTTGCTCCCCCATCGGGGCCTGGAAAGATGAACATCTAGAGCCAGCAGGGGCAAAGCTGTGGCTTTGTGGCCACCTAGCTGAGAATGGAATTGGGGTAAATGGAGGACTCCCAACTATTGCCAGAGAGTGACTTTGTCCTGGAGTTGGTTTCTCTCAAGGATGGAGGGATAATGGGGTTGCTAGCACTCAGCCTTGTTCCCTGAATATTTCGCCAGGATTCTTTTCGGAGCAGATTCATCAGGATGAGCATGCCAGCCCCACCCAGACTTCTGGACCTAGCGGGTCAGAGCCTGCTGAGGGACCAGGCCTCAGCCATTGCTGCTCTGGAAGTGCTGCCTATGGAGCTCTTCCCACCACTGTTCACGGCGGCCTTTGCTGGGAGGTACAGTGAGATCCTGAAGGTGATGGTGCAGGCCTGGCCCTTCGCCTGCCTCCCTCTGGGGGCCTTGATGAAGGACCAGCAGCCCCACCAGGAGACCTTTCAAGCTGCACTCGATGGACTTGATGTCCTGCTTGCCCAGGAGGTTCGCCCCAGGTGAGGGTGATCCCATAGCCTGGGAGGGCCCTGAGGGGCCCAAGCAAGATAGAGGTGGGTTCATGGGAAAGTGCAAAGCCACAGGGTGGGCCAGAGGCTTCTGTGAGGAAGCTCAGAGAAGCCTTGGGGCCATCTTTGGGGTCACTCTAGGAACAGGCTATGGATATGAAAGGCTGATTGAGGTGCAGAGGTGACCAAAGAAACAAGTTGTCCATCTTCTCCTGGTGGCACTTAGAGGTACTGCAAGTGGGGACCAAGAAGGAAGGATCCCAGTAGCCCAAGGAGCCACTGACATCCAAGGGTGTGGAATAAAAGTGCAGGTCAGGCATCTGGGCCTTGCCTTGATTCTGAGACTCAAGTCTTAATCCCCATTGATTTGAAAACATCTTAGTCTGTCTCCCATCTTCCCTGCAGGAGGTGGAAACTGCAGGTGCTAGATTTACGGAAGAATGCTCATCAGGACTTCTGGATCGTGTGGTCTGGGACGAGGGCCAGTATGTACTCTCTGTTGGAGCCAGAGGTGGCCCAGCCCATGAAGAAGAAGCGAAAAGTAGATGGTTGCAAGCCAGGGCCCAAGCCACCCTTGGCTCCTGTGGAGGTGCTGATAGACCTTTGCCTCAAGGAAGGTACCCCTGATGAGTCTCTCGCCTACCTCATCCAGAAAGTCCAGCAGAGGAAGGGTCTGCTGCACCTGTGCTGTAAGAAGCTGAAGATTTTCGCAATGCCCATACAGAACATCAAGAAGATCCTGGAAATTGTACAGCTGGACTCGATCCAGGATTTGGAAGTGAATTGCACCTGGAAACTGTCCACACTGGGGAAGTTTGCTCCTCATCTGGGTCAGATGGGCAATTTGCGCAGGCTCCTCCTCTCGCACATCCACATGTCTTCCCACACCACCCTGGCGAAGGAGGAGCACTGCGTCAGCCAGTTCACTGCTCAGTTCCTCAGGCTGCACCACCTTGAGGAGCTCTATTTGGACTCTATCTCCTTCCTGGAAGACCGTCTGGATCAGGTGCTCAGGTGAGGGATGGTGAAGTTTCTTGGCAGTTCAGCATAAGCCCTTCTTTATTTCAGTAAATGATAACGGGCATCTGGTGTCGACAGTGCCAGATGCAGTGTGAGTCTCTAGAAGGTCCACACACTGTCCCTGCTCTGTCTCCATGCATGTTGTCAGATAACCTCCCAGATGGAGGTGGGAGGTATGAGCTAGGATAGATACTATCCGAAGGGGCTGCTAGTTAGGAATCTGTATAAGGGGGGCTTTGTGGCAGGTGAGGGTGTCTTTGGGAATTCTTTCTGAGAAAATGATGTCTACATTATGATGATCAAAAATAACAAACTTGAGAGTGTTGGTGAAGGGAAGGCATATCTGATGTAAAGTTTCAGATCATAAGTTCTGCACTTGGCAGCTTTGTCAACCTGAGTCTCTTCCTCCAAACCTGCCTCCAATTCCCTCTCTGTAAAGGGTTGCTCTGGGTTCCACATAGGGCAATAGAGTGGGAATGCCTGATTCTGGGTGGGGGGGTGGGGCGGTGAGGGGAAGGGAGCTGGAGTGAAGACTTGTGGAAGGTGATAGCTGGTATGTGGATGATACAGTGATCTATGTTAGGCCCTGCAGGCGGCATGTTGCCAGGCCTTGCCCAGTTTAGCTCTTTGTGCACATCTCCCATTAACCTCATCGGAAACAGGTACCAATGACTGGGGTCATAGAAGCAGCCAGAAGGAAGCCCGAGTTGAAAGCGTTTCTAGTCCTGTTTCCCAGTACCAATTCCTTTCCTTATCAGAGACCTGGGGCCAGGCTCCCCTCCAAGTGTTGGATTAATTGATACTCACAGCACCTCTGAGGGACATGCTATGCTGCATTTGACAGCACAGGGGGCACTTGAGATTTCCTTCACTTGACCAAATCACCCAGAAAATGAGTAATGGAGAAAGGACTCCCCTGAAACTTGGATGGACTTGAGTGCTTTTTTCCCCAGGTGGTGTCCTGGGGCTTGACCATCATCTGTTAAAGTCCTGGATCTGGGTGGAATGGGCCTATCTTTCCTTGAGGCCTGAGTCATCCCCATGTCCCTCTGCCTACCACCTCCACGCCCCCAGAACTAACTGCTCTGTCTCTCCCCAGCTGCCTGAAGACCCCCCTAGAGACCCTGTCAATAACTAATTGCCTGCTTTCGGAATCTGACTTGACACATCTGTCCCAGCACCTGAACGTCAGTCAGCTTAAGGACCTGGGTCTCAGTGGGGTCAACCTGACCAATATGAGTCCTGCACCTCTCCAAGTTCTGATAGAGAGAGCCTCTGCCACCCTCCAGGACCTGGACTTAGATGAGTGTGGGATCATGGACTCCCAGTTCACTGTCATCCTGCCTGCCCTGGGCCGCTGCTCCCAGCTCACAACCTTCAGCTTCTGTGGAAACCCAATCTCCATGGCCGTCCTAGAGAACCTGCTGCACCACACCATCGGGCTGAGCAAGCTGAGTCATGTGCTGTATCCAGCCCCCTTGGAGAGTTACGAGGATGTCCGTGGCACCCTCCACCTGGGCAGACTTGCCCAGCTGCATGCTAGGCTGAAGCAAATGCTGCAGGAATTGGGACGGCCAGGCATGGTCTGGTTTAGTGCCAACCCTTGTCCTCACTGTGGTGACAGGACCTTCTATGACCCAGAGCCCATTCTGTGCCCCTGTTATATGCCTGCCTAGCTGGATATACACATATCATAGGCTTTATTCTGGGCACAGAATCCCAGGTGTAAGTGTATCTTAAAGGAGCACGGAAGCCACAGTTTGAGAAAATCTGCCCCATGTGAGCAGGAAAAGGAAAGGTGATTCAGGGAGGGGGTTGGGATGTTGACTTGGGAGTTAATAGGATCTTTGGAGAGATGCATCTTCTAGCATTAGAAATATGAATCTGAATTTCTAGAGGAAGATTCGGGTTTGGGCGGTAGATGTGGGAGTTACCCCTGCCTGCATGGTTGTAAAGACATAGTCAAAAATAAAGAGAACCTCAGTGTCAACCATCTGGTGTCCTCTGTGCTCCATGAAGCATATTCTCCAATTTAAACCTTAGGAAACTGCAGTTCCTGATTAAACAAGAAGGCATAGCATCCATGATGCTCAGACACTAAGCTGGGTGAAGTTCGGCCCCAGGAGTTCACAGCACCATTTATCATTCCTCCATTTGGCTCCTATCTCTGGTGAACTTGTTACCTCCTCATTTAATTTCTATGGCTGTTTATGCGGTCAACACATAGTTGTTGTGCATTCTCAGGGCCTGGAACATACTAGGAGATCAATAGCACCACTGCAGGAAAAATGCTTTGGAGGGGTCCTCGTTAACTCTGCTAAGACTCTGGACTTGAGCACTCCTCCCCAGTCAATCCAAAGTCTCCATCCCTGGCATTTGGCTGTGCCAAGGTAGGGCTTTACTGTGTACAAGTCAGGTCCCCAGTACCGGAGGGGATGTACACCCAGCAGATGAGCTGGATCCTCTGGGCCTTACCAGCCCATCCTGTCTTCCCACCAGGTCTAGTCCTCTTTTAAATTCAATTAGTTGTGGTCAATAAAAATACCTAAATTTCTTTTAGTGGAATGGTAAGATCATGTAGATACATGACATTGGTTTAATATTTGTTTCTCAAATTAAAAATATGACCTCTTTTTGCAGGGGCTAGGTCACATCAATGTGAGTTTGACTTTCCAGAAAATCCACCTTCCTCCTATCAAAGGTAGTAAGCCAACTCTGAGCAAGGAAGATGTGGTAGATTTGGGTCCTAAGAATGAATAATCAAACCCTTACTATGTCCTGGGGAACACTTGGTTGGAAGCAGGTAAATGTCAGACTTGGGAATTGGGGTGTGGAGGGGCCACCCTGTGAGACCAATCATCCAAATGAAGAGATGATGTCACATTGTGGGGTCAGACCCCATGGTCCATGGGAAGTTGGCTGTCCAGTGAACAAGAGAGCTCCCTGTCCCTATACCCCTGCATCCTGGCCCTAGGCTGCCTCGCCTCCCTCACTGCATGGCCTCCCAGAGATATACCTGGAGAGAAGACCACACAACAAGGCCCAGGGCAGGGCTCCATCTGCACATTTCCTTGAGCTTAAGCAAGTCAGCCCTGCTTACTCTTCCACTGCTGCTCATTCAGTGCTAGTCATGTGTGCGCAGGGGCGACTGCACGCCTGTATCTGTGCTTGGGTCACTGTACTTGCTGGGTATCAACACCTTCCTCTTTTGCCACACACAACTGGCTCTCCAATCTCTTCCTATAGCAGTTACCTTCTTCTGCCTTCCAGCTTCCTATCATACACTCAAAGAACCAGAAATGGGCTCTTCAGTTTGGGAAACACATTTTGCCATTTCTGCAGAAAACAATCTGTGTAATTGATGGAATGTACCAAAAAGGGAGTTCAAGAAAATAACTCATTTTTTCCTGACATGCACCTTGCCCTAGCATCCCTCACATAGACCCAAGTTACAGGGACTAATTTCCAGAATGGGAAACCAGCAGTTCTAGGATTTGAGGAGAAGTTTACAAAAAGGACAGATTCTCTGGGAGGAAGAGAAAAAAATAAAAAACAAAAAAACAAAAACAAAAACAAAACAAAAAAAGCAAAGCATCACGTGATCTCGGCATTGGGCTCCTGGGTCACAAAATAGAGACAATACTCTGTAATGACATGGTGAGATTTACCTATGGACTAATATGAAAATCACGTATTGGTGTGCCCTGGTTATTAATGGCCCCATGCAGGAGAGTGATGATGATAGAATTATGGAAGAACAGAAGTCAACACTGCATCTTGCTTTTTTTTTTTAAAAGATTTTATTTATTTGACAGAAATCACAAGTAGGCAGAGGGGGGGGGGAAGCGGGCTCCCTGCTGAGCAGAAAGCCCAATGCTAGGCTAGATCCCAAGACCCTGAGATCATGACCTGAGCTGAAGTCAGAGGCTTAACCCACTGAGTCACCCAGGCGCCCCTGCATCTTGCTTTTTAAAGCAGGCTGTCCTACAGTCAGGACTCTATCTGGCCTGGAGACCTCATCTGAGGGAGAAATCTGGCAAGATGCTTTACTCAGAATTTAGACTTTGCCATCAAAATATTCCAAGAGACATGGTATCAAGGCAATGAGGTTTTTAAAAGCTGGGATTGGTTGGGGAGAGTCCTCTTCAGTAAGGAAGGCCATATAAAGGGCCTAGGGAGGTAGTGACTGCTGGTAGTAGGGGGTCCATATAGATGAAGGCCGTGTTGGGGAAGATAGGAGTCTCCAGGTCATTAGAAAGTGCGGCTTTCTAATTGCGGACTTGACCCAAAATACAGATCAGTAGTAGTTTTTTTTTTTTTTCTTTTTTAAGATTAAGCTCCGCCCAGTGTAGAGCCCAACACAAGACTTGAAGTCAAGACTCTGGGATCAAGACCTGAGCTGAGATCAAGAGTCCGACTCTCAGCCAACAGAGCCATCCAGGAGTCCCCTGGATCAGTACTACAAACCCAGGTTACTGCTACTACTACTGTTAAGGGCAGGGGTGCTGCTGTACAACCAGAAAGAGAGAGAGATAGCCCAGACTCTGCCACTGACATGAAATCATTGTAAGAAGCATATTTTTAGCACCTATCCAATCTTGTATCTTCCTGGTGATCCTGGGCCGCAAAACTTAAAAAGACAAATCAGCAGAGCAACGGAGGCCCCTCAGCCTGAGCTGAGTTCTGGCTGAGATTCATTTGCTGCTCTGGAGAGAGAACTTCAGCATTGAGAGGAGACAGACCTGGGCTGTTGGTCCAGACACTTTAGAGTTGTCTAGATTAATTTAGAAAGAGTGGAAGGACCAGGGAGAGGTGACCCAGCATTTAGACAAGCATAATTTAATATCATATGATGAGACAGGACCTCAGAGGGCTGGAGCACAAAGCCACTATCCACAGGACTACCATGGACCTAAGACCACCCACTCCTGATTTCCCCACATGTCTCAGGTGAAAATTGACCATGGGGAGGATCCAGTGGAACATAATTTAGTATTTAAACTAAGTTTGTTGGTCTAATTAAGATAGACATGTCTTTAAAGCTATCAGCAGTAAACATAAAACTTTTATTCTATGAAGGTTTACTAAAAGTCAAATAACCTTGTGTTATTTCTGTTACAATTTTTTACCAAAAAATGACTACACTGATTGTTAATTCTCTCAAAGTTTTCTTGGATAATTGTTAAAATAGTTTCTAAGTCTTTGGTAAGCTAAAACTTTAAAGTTTTGCTTGGATGAAATTAAATTCATTGGACATCTAGGTCTTTTCCAAATAGGATAAAGTGCTAAGTCGTTAATGACTGGACATAGGTTTGTGCTTTTGACTTTTTACTACAAAGAAACGAAGGATATTTAAATCTGTTGATAAATGTGTTTTATGCCTAACTGAATTCACAACTTTGCCATCTAAAAAATTCCAATGTAACAGTTCATAATTGGTTACTCCTTGGTCTTCACTGGATATTAAAGTTTATAAAAAATAAAAATTCTACTAACTATAACTAAGACTATAAAAATAAGGAAGACAACTCTGTATATAAAAAATAGGAGATATAATGCTATACCAAAATATACAGTATATATAATATGTATGTATCTATATCCAGTCTATATCTATATGGATAAATATAGATATCTACATACATATATAGGTATCTATATAACAATATAAAGGATATATATATATATCTAAAGGATATATTTATATCAGAATATAAAGGAGATATTCATAAAAGAAAATGAGGCTGTATGAAAAGTTTTCGGAAATAAAAGGATAAGGGATGGAAATGCATTTTAAACAGTAAAAAAAGGTAATTTTATTCTAAATGAGATGGTTATTTAAAAAGAAATAACTTGGGACAAATCTAAATGCAAAGAAAAGTTGTAGAAAATTTGTAAAGGGAACTCTTTAAAAACAAATTTTAGTTGTGGTCAGGATGGATTAAGATTAAAATGAATAAATTTTAAAGACATGAATACAAGATCATAAGTTGGCTTTCTCTCTATTCAAAAAGACAAAGTATTTCCCAATTGTTGGTCTGCTCTTTATTTTTAAAAAAAAAAGCGAATTGATTAAAAAAATGTGAATAGTTATTTTCTTTCCGCCTGCATAGAAAAATCCAGTTTCTATGTTTTGCCTTTATCAGGTCTTTACCAACCTTGATCCTATTTAGGCATTTGCTTTAGAAACCTTCTAAGGTTTTAACAAACTTCCCCAAGACTTAAATCATAAATAAAATCTTGTTGACTAATTAAGCTTGCTTGTTTGATATGTAACGTTCTGGTTCTGGCTATTGAAATGTTATGTATCACAAGATAACTGAGTTTTCTTGTCAATCATGTCATAGTGAACTCTCCTATCAGATCATTAACCATGTCTGTTCTGAGTTTTTGTCATTTATAATTGTTCTAATCCTCTGGAGATGGGGTCATCTATCAGGTTGCTTGGGTTGGGGATATAATATCAAATAGCAAAAATAGTAGTGACAGCTATCAAGGAAACAGACTCTGGAAGAAAAACCCAAAAAGAAAAGGGACCCCCGATAAACACCAAAAGGCCTAAACTTAAAAAAAAAAAAAAAATGGAATGACAGGACCGGAGCTCCTTTTCACTGAGTCCCTGGGAGCCCAAGGTCACTATGCAGATAGGGGACAAGCCTGTTAATTTTCTGGTTGACACAGGTGCAGTACACTCAGTTCGGACCGAGCCACTGAGACCTTTGGACGCATGAAGAACTTCTATTCAAGGAGCTACAGAACAATCTAATCTTGGGGCAAGAACCTTATCAACAGTGCCCCACTCAGTTGACACCTTGTTCCAAAATACGCCTGAGCGCTAGATGTCAAACACATGGGTTACTCAGTTTCAGGCCCTTCTGCTAGACCAGCTTCACATTAAGTTTCAAAAGACTCTAGCTATAAACCCTGCAAGCTTACTTCCAGATGATGACCCTGAAGAACCCATCCATGACTGTCTGGAGATAATCGACATGGCCCAATCTGCACAACCAGACCTGAAGGATACACCATTGCCTACTTCTGATGACGTATTGTTCACTGACGGCAGCAGTTATGTCCAATCAGTTATGCGGGTGTGATGGTGGTAACATTAGACAAAATTATTTGGACACAATCCCTAAATCAAGGAACTTCATCCCAGAAGGCTGAGCTCATTACCCTAAACCAGGCTGTTCAATATGCTGAAGGAAAAACTGTTACCATTTATACTGACAGCAGATATCCATTCGCTATAACTCATGTCCATAGAGCAATATACCAAGAAAGAGGGCTACTTACCTCCTCTGGAAAAGACATTAAAAAAAAAAAAATTCTAGCCTTGCTAGAGGCCATATGGCTACCACAAGCAGTTGCTATAGCTCATTGCAGAGGCCACCGAAAAGGAGATACAATCGAGGCCAAAGAAAACAGGCGAGCCAACCAGGTAGCCAGGAAAGTTGCACAAAGACCAGTGGGGCTTCTACAGATCCTATTGCCTATTCCTGAACCCAAATTACCTGCCTACACAAAAATAGAAAACAGTGTGGCTGTGCAGGAGGAAGTCACCCAAAATACAAATGGGTTGGTGGACCTTACCAGAGCAGGCTACTGGTCCCTGAGGCACCAGGTCAAACCTTAATTAATCAGGTGCACCAGTCAACCCATTTAGGTCAAACAAAACTTAATGAACTTTGAAAGGATAGGTACTACATCCCTAACTTAAGTAACTTCGTGGATGACCTTATCTCTAGATGTTCCATTTGTGCACAAGTTAACACGAAACAAGGATAAAGAGCCCTCTAGGAATTAGGTTAAGAGGAATTTCCCCAGGGGAATATTAGGAAATAAATTTCATGGAAGTCAAACCCCTGGTAACAGGATACAAATATCTTCTAGTTTTTATGGACACTTTTTCTGGGTGGGCAGAAACACACCCCATGAGAAGAGAAACCGCTGCAATAGCGGTTAAAAAGTTACTCCAAAATATCATCCCTAGATATGGGCTGCCCCTAACTATTGGTCGGGATCACAGCCCTGCCTTTACAGCCAAAATATCCCAAGACCTTGTCAAGGCTCTAAATATCAATTAGAAAGTACATTGCGCATACCGCCCCCAAAGTTCGGGGCCAGTAGAACGAATGAATAGGACTCTAAAAGCAACCCTTACTAAACTTATTCTAGAAACCAGTGAAAACTGTACCACCCTGCTCCCCCTCGCCCTCCTCAGGGTGAGATGCGCTCCCTATCGAGGAGGGTTCACCCCTTATGAAATAATGTTTGCTAGACGCCCTCCCATCCTTCTTTTTTTAATGTCTTTATTTCTTCTCCATGAAGAAATAAAAGCTGAAATTCATAATCATTCCTTTTTTTTTCTTAAAGATTTTGTCTATTTATTTGATAGAGAGAGAGAGAGATCACAAGCAGGCAGAAAGGCAGGCAGAGAGAGAGGAGGAAGCAGGCTCCCTGCCAAGCAGAGAGCCCGATGCAGGGTTTGATCCCAGGACCCTGGGATCGTGACCTGAGCCTAAGGCAGAGGCTTTAACCCACTGAGCCACCGAGGCGCCCCCATAATCATTCTTGAACCAAGTTCTTACAGGCTGTACAGCTCACCCAGCAGGCAGTACATAAGTAAGTACAGGACGCATTGCCAGTACCATCAACAGATTCAGTACACACTTGCCAGCCCAGAGACTCAGTTTGGCTAAAAAAGTTCCCTGCCCAGAGCCTGACCCCCACGTGGACAGGACCTTACACAGTCGTCTTAACCATGCCTACTGCTGTCAAAGTCAACAACATTCCCACCTGACTACATCACACATGCATCAGAAAGGAAAAAAAAAAAACAAAAAAAAAACAATGTGGAAGTTCCAGGATACTCTGGATCCTCTAAAGATAAGACTTCCCTGTCAACCTTAATCCTAATCCTTACCGCATGTTGTTCATGTACATCTGTAAACCCCACTGACCTAATCCTCCTGTTATGGGAATTTAGGAATGGAATTATGGGAGAATACTTACAAATATTACTAAATCTACCTGGGGACAGACTGAACTAAAATTAGGTTTATGCTCTCTGTTTTAAGATATCATTACTGTAACTGGGGAAACAAGAACTTCCCAAAGGGGAGGAAGAATACGGGTAAAAAATTGGGGATGTGGGACAAAAAGAGCAAAACAAGGATTACAAAAATTAAGTATCTGTATTTGTCAGGGTTCAGGACAAATTAGTTGGCAATGTTTAAACTCAGGAAAATTCTTTTGTCCCCATTGGGGATGTGAAACTCTAACAACTATTGACAATTACTACAGAAATGGGGACAGCCACCTAAAATTTCAAAGGGACCCCAACCCCTCTATTTGTGTAATAGGAAAATGTAACCCAGTGACCTTCACAGCCAGAGAAATGTACTCAACTTCCGACTCATGAGAAATGGGTAGGACTTGGGGGATAAGACTTTATGTATCTGGGAGGGACCTGGGAACCCTGTTCACCATTCAAAAGAAAACCCCACCCCTACCAGAAAGACCACTGGGTCCTCTTGCTGTTCTAGCTTTACCAATACCAGTAGGCAAAGGTCCCCCCAAACCGACCACTGCCCCTACAAACATTACCCCTAGATCAAAAGATCAGCTACTGCCCCCTCGGCAAAATCCCCAACCAGAGCCGCATCTTCTAAACATAATCAGTGCTGTCCATTGACTTATAAATGCTTCTCAGCCAAACTTAGGAACCAATTGCTGGCTATGCTTTAACTCCAAACCCCCATATTATATAGGAGTAGGTGTTTCTGGAACTGTCCCATCTACTAACAACCCCAATAACTGTAACTGGGAATGACCCAAGTTAACTTTTTTCAAGCCCTGAATCAGACTTGGCTAGCCTGCCCTAATGGACTCACAAAATGTGCTGCTGGGGCTCAATTCATGTACTTTGTATCCCAGTCTACATTTTACCTCAAATATTTGTATACGATGGAGACGGTGGGTGAACCTTAATCAATTCCCTGTCATCCTCAAACTGCTGGAAACGGTACCATTCTAGTGCCCAATTGCAGGATCTACCAAAGTTGGGGATTCAACCTTAATAAAAGGAGAAATCAATATAGGGGAACTCTCAACCCAAATAGATGTTGACCTAGGGCACCTAGGTCACACTCATTGAGAGCCAGATGAGAACACACTCATTGAGAGCCAGATGGATTCATTAGCAGATGGTCCTACAGAACAGGCAGGGGCTAGATTTCCTTTTCCTCCAACAAGGTGAACTTTATGTAGCACTAGGAGAAAATTGCTGTTTTTATGCTAATAATTCTGGGGTAATTGAAGGAAATCTATCTCTAGTCAGAAAAAAAATATTGAACCTGGAAAATAGATAAAGGAACAACAAAATGGTTGGTTCGAAAACGTGTTAAGCTGGTCTCCATGGGTAACCACTCTTGTTTCAGCCACAGTAGGGCCTGTCGTTCTCTTACTCATGGCCATTACAATAGGACACTGTATCATAAATTGGATTATAAGCCTGGTCAAAAGACAAAACTGTTAATGATAAAACAAACATATGACCTGTTACAAAATGAAGGAGAATCAGTGATTTGATTCATTGTCTTCAAACCAGTGGGGAATGAGACACCTAGGAAATGGATTTAGTATAAGCCCCACCATTTTTATAATAAATGGGCATTTCATAACACAGTCATGTTACTATACCCGTGTTATTGCAACCTTAACAAAAATACTGCAGAATACTCCAGACATAACAATTTCAGGAAATGTACCCCTACCATAAATATCTGCTTAATCCAGCATTTTTGCTTTTGCACTGCGCTTGGTGATTTTTAGAAACTAACAACAGGATGTGGTTTATGCCTTTTTAAGTCTATCCCTGAGCTCATTAGGGGCTGCGATATTTTGGTGTGCATGAGCCCCCTCACAGCCGCCGGCTTTTTAATAGACTCCTTAATTTGGCCTACTGAATGTGGTGTCCATCTGTATAACTCACTTCTCTAGTATAATACACCATTATTACAATACCATTGACTATATTCCCTGTGTTATACCTTTCATCTCTGGGACTTATTCCTTCCATAACTAGAGTCCTGTACTTCCCACTCCCCTTTCCCTATTTTCCCTATTCCCTCATCCCCCAAATAACTGACAGTTTTATTTCAAGGTTAACAATATCCTATCTTGCTTTGATGAGATGGATCCTTATTTTCTTCACTTTACTCCTAGGTGAAGAAGCATAAGCTCCACTTGCTTCTTCCTTCCTCCTAGCTCAGTCTGGCAAACACTTTAGCTGAGGGACAGAGAAATGCTTCTGCACAATCCTTTAAAAAGATGAAAATGGAAGAGGACTGAGATGAAATCTGAAACCTTCAAGCTCACTGAGCAAGGAGCCCATGCTCCACAGTAGGAAACACAACCTGCACAGCAGGGCCCAGGAGATTAAAAGAGAGTCTGAGATACTATCTCCCCTATTCCAGAACTTTTAACGTAGAGTAAGAGCTACCACTTACTGAGCATAACCTCATTTAATTCTAAGATCATTACTCTTGAGTATCTATGAGGTTGTGATTTATAATAAGAAATATAAATCCTTGCTCCTCTTTCTGACACTGAGCTCTGGAAACCTTTGGTATTACCCAAGTGGTGAAAGCAATAAAGGTGTCTTTTGTTATGTTAATTGTATGACTTGGAAAGCACCTGAGGATGGGGGCTGTTTGTTTGCTTGTGAAGACAACCCTGTGGTTAGAAGGGTGAGATTTTTCAATCTCACCCCTGACCTCTGGGGAGGGAAGGGCTGTATCCAGATTGAGTTCAATCACCAATAGCCAATGATTTAATCAGTTATACTTCTGTATTGAAGCCTCTGTAAAAAACCAAAATGATGGAACTCTGAGTGCTTCCAGGTTGGTGAACATGTGGAGATTTGGGGACTGGTGTACTCCTTCAGGGCTTGGAAGGTCCATGTCCTTCCTCCATGCCTCACCTTATACATTTCTTCCATCTGGCTGTTCCGAAGTTATATCCTTTTATAATAAACCTGCAATTTAGTGTGTAAACCGGCTTCCTGAGTTCTCTGGACCTCTAGCAAATGAATCAAAACCAAGGAGGGTTCCCAAAACCAAGGCTTGTGGGAACCCTTTATTTATAGCCAGTCAGTCAGAAACACAGGTGACAACCTGAACTTGAGACTGGCATCTGAAGCGGCAGTCTTGGGAGGCCAGGCCCTTCACCTGTGAGACCTGATTCTACCTCCAGGAAGGTAGCATCAGAATTGAGTTGAATTGCAGGACGCCCTGGTTTCACAGAAATGTTATCGGGAGGAAAAAACAAACAAAACAAAACAAAACAAATCTATGCACTGTAATTGATGTTCAGAATCCGGGTATTATTTCTACCTCTGATGAAGAAGGAGACTCCAGGTACAAGTATATGGAGGCTCCATCAGGTTTTGCTATTTAGGTTCAATATGCCCCCTCTAGTGATCATATATTATGTGCTCTCTCAGATAGGAAGTCAATGAGCATAGTATCTCTCTGAAGCTCAAACACTGAGTGTTCAGCTTGGATGGCTGTGATCTCCACCGGAAGGTAAGTTTCCAGTTCACTCTTCAGCTGCATTCAGCACTAGAAAGTATTTTTTCCTTATTCAATGCTGCATGGAGACTAGGTAGGTATAGAATATACTTCATAATTCATCATTGATTTCATTCTCTAAGGATGAGGGAAATCAAGTATTAGAAGCAGCTGAACTCTGTTAACCAAGCTAGTTGCCCGACACTTCAGGCTTCTTAGGAGAACTTGGTTTTTCATGATAAAATGATTAGTCACTTCAGCGAAAAATTAGGTCAGTCTATAATATAAATGACATTGTTGAGTTTTTTAATATTCTATATAGAATATGTAATGGGCTGAATTGTGTCCCCTCAAAATTTGTATGTTGGAGTCCCAATCCCTAGTCCCTACAAATGCAACTTTATATAGAGGAAATTAAAGTAAAATGATGTCATATGATCCATATAGATCTTTATGAGAGGAAGAGATGAGGGGACAGATCCCCCTCAGAGGAAAGACCACAAGAGGACACAGCAAGAAGGCAGCCATGTGTAAGCCAAGGACAGGGGTCTCAGTAGAAACCGAATCTGCTGGCACCTTGATCTTGGACTTCTCACCTCCAGGACCATGCAAAAATAATTTTCTATTGTTTAACTGATCCAGTCTGTGATATTTTCTTTTTTTTTTAAGATTTTATTTATTTGTTCATGAGAGACAGTGAGAGAGAGGCAGGGAGAAGCAGGTTCCCCACTGAGCAGGGAGCCTGATGCAGTACTTTATCCCAGGACCCCAGGATCATGACCTGACCTGAAGGCAGATGCTTAACCATCTGAGCCACCCAGGTGCCCCGGTCTGTGATATTTTCTCATAGCAGCCCTGGCAAAGTAATACATGATGTTTGCCAAAATGATTCCAGTCATTTCAAAAACTCTTCTTGGCACTTTCCCCCTTGACCACCAGCTTAATTCAGCAGGGGCAAGAAACAGTTCAAAGGATAGAATGTGTTTTCTATAACAAGGCCCTGATGTGGTGGTGAATAATAATAGCAGGGATGTGGTAGTGAAAATAATAATTGACAGCCAAACATGACAAGCACAGTTGTATTAGTTATCTATTGCTATAAAACTAAGTATCCCAGAATTTAGTAGCTTAAAACCACCATAAATATTTCTCATTTCACAATTGCTGTGGCTTAGCTTGGTGTTTCTGTCTTAGAGTGTCTCATGAGGGTATACTCAAAATATTGGCTTATTCATGTGAAGACTTGATAGGGCTGGAGAATCTTCTTCCAAGATGGCATTTTCCCTTGGCTGTTGGCAGGAGGCTTCAGTTCCTCACCCTGAGACCTCTCCAAAGGGCCTCTCATGTCCTCATGATATGATAGCTGGCTGGCTTCCACCAGAGCAGGTGATTCAAGAAAGCAAGGCACGGTGTCTCTTATTACCTAGTCTTGGAAATCATACACCATCACTCCACGATATTCTGCTGGTGCCCTGGTCATAGTGAGACGTCACTCTACAAGGGTATAGATATCAGAGGGCAGGGATCCTTGGGGGCCATCTTGAAAGTTGGCTCTCACAATAGCACAAAAGCTTCTACTGAGGTCATAAATGTTTATCTAAACTTATTGTGATAATCATTTCTCAAAACGGACATGTATCAAATCATTACTTTTTTTTAAGATTTTGTTTATTTATTTGACACAGAGAGAGAGATCACAAGTAGGCAGAGCAGCAGGCAGAGAGAGAGGGGGAAGCAGGCTCCCTACTGAGCAGAGAGCCCAATGCGGGGCTCGATCCCAGGACCCTGGGATCATGACCTGAGCCGAAGGCAGAGGCTTTAACCCACTGAGCCACCCAGGCATCCCTCAAATCATTACTTTGTGCACCTGAAATGTACACAATGCTGTATGTAATTTATGTCTCAATGAAACTGGAAAAAAAATTAAAATTACAAAAAAAGAAAATCACAAAAACCCCAAACCTTTTGCATTCATTATTTCTTCTCATGGCCACAACAATCCAGGGGCAGTTACATTTACCTCTGTGCCCCAAACCTTGGCATCACATCTGGCAGATCATAGGCACTGAGAGTGTGTTAAAAAAAAAAGATGTACCAGAGGAATTAAGAGTTTAGGATCTAGTCTCACTGCCTAGCTTTAAATCTTGGAAGCTATTTATTGTGCGATCTTGATCATTTCCATTTTAAAAAGCCTCTATCTAAGTATGATAATAATAGTCACTTTCTTGGGATTTGGATTAAATGAAATAAAACACATAGAGCTCCAATAATAGCACACAGCTCAGAGTCAGTGCTAAATACACATTAATTGCTATTATTGATACTATTACCCCCAACAATGTCTCCTGCTCCTGATGAGGTTTTTAGTAACTCAGTCATTCTGGAGGGTAGTGGGACCTTAAGGCACTATGAGCCACCTCTGGGAAAGCCTTGGAATAGAAACTGTTCTAATAGAATATACAACCAGCAATTACAGATATGTCCAAACAGCATCCTCTGATACTTATACATAGATTGTTTTGACTTTTGAGTTTGGAACAGCCAAGATTTTGTGTTAATGAAGGATCTTGTGCCTCCTTTTGTAATATTTCCCCACAAATTCCTCAGAAGAGAAGGTGTATTCCTGTTTGCCCCTGAATATTTGATAATGAATGAAAATAATCATTAACCTCCCTGGTGGATTTCTCCCCATCCAAGTTGAAATCATTCAGTAAAATTATGTTAATAAGACACAATTTTTGTAGAGGGTATGCAAATTTATTTGCATAAAACATCAGGGGAAGAGGGGAAGCATGCTTCTAAATGCAGAGAAAATGCTTTGAAGGACCCAGGAAAAGTTCTAAACAAGTTTTTTTTTTTTTGGAAATGGAGGCAGGTAATTGTGGTCTTGGGCAGGAGGGAAACTTTAAATTGATAATCTTTTGTGTTATTTCATTTTATTTTTAACTGTATGTAAGTATGACTTGAAAAGTGATTCTTAAGGCGCAATGCATTATCCCTAGAGACATTGTTATAAAGATGCTTTTATGCCACTAATATGTCCCCCACATACATTTTGTTTTGTTTTATTTTGTTTTGTTTTTAAATTAATAAAAACATGTGTACAAGATAAAGTATTTATTCAAAGGTTGACTGAAATCCACTCCCAATCACCAAAGAATGAGTAACATCCAGTTTCAGAATTTCAGTGTTTGATTTAACTTGGAGGTTTTTTTCCTTGGCATGATTCATCTGTAAGTTAGAGTTTTTGAATTAACCTAGCTAATAAAGACAGAATTTCCCTAAAGACTGCTTCTTTGCCAGCCTTGTAGTGCTAAGACTTTTAACTAATTCAACTTGCTCATCAGAGCATTTGCTGGGACCAGTTCTCAGGTTCTCTTCCTTGGAGGTACCCATTAGAGTTGGGACCTTCCTCTATCTCTCCCTTTCTTGCAACTGAAGAAGCTAGGGCTAACAGGGGCCACTGTAATTTATCATCAGGGAATGCTCTGGTAATTATCTCCCTACTGTTTTGTAAGTAGGTGATATAAGTCATCATTTATCAAATTTTTTGGTGTGTCTCTTTCTGTGCATTTTGATCCCCCTTGTGCTCTACCCTTGCATTTAACCTGGGGAACCATCCTTCTGTGATTTCTTACTCTAGGGGCAAGAGCAAACAGAACTGAGAACAAAAGCAGCAGGAAGCCAAAGGCACTGCCATTGATTACATAAGCCAAGTCTCTTGAGATAAAGTTTTCCCAGGGAGAGAGGAAGAGGAAAAAGTTTATAAGAATGTTGGGAGAGCCATGACCTCCCCTGGAGATGGAGAAAGGCAACAAAAGCTGACCACCCTGTTTTGTGCCCTCTAACAGTGGTACCTCCTTGGACCATGTCCTAGGGACCACTTTCCACATAGCTTTTATCTACATGTAAGGAAGCCCCACAGTCCTGTGGATCTCCCCTCCTGGGTACAAAGTTCATAGACTGTCTGAGACACGCAGCCCTCCCTGCTGGTGGGTAATCAAATAACCATATATCACCCTCACTATCATGACCTTGGGTCCTGGAGACAACGTTAAGGTCAAAGAGCTGCCTCCTTTGATCATGAGCAGGACTCTTTTGGCCATGGGACTACCTATGGATGGAAAGGTGGGAGTAGGCAATTTCCTGAGCCCCGCATGCTGCCCAGAAGTATCCTGATGTTGACTGGTGACAGGCTTTGATGAAATCAAAACCAGACACTCTTTTCACTGACTCCAGGGAATCCACGTGCCCAGGGCTCATTTCGTGGAGGCTCCTGGAGGTGGAGAGAACTAAGGAATAGCATATTTCTTCTTTCTGGGCCTCTCCCTACTCACATTCCTTTATTGGCTACAGGCCCAAATTCCTTCTGATAAGTTGGTCTTCTGTCAACCCAGTCCATAGAAGGCATCCCGTCTTTCTTCATGGGAACCACTTTGGATAAATAGTCACTTCCCTCAGTGGACTCTCCTAGTGTACACAGAGCAGATTGAACCTAAGTTCTCTGCTTATTCATAACTCAACATTTTAAGTTCCTTCTGTATGTCAGGTGTTTAGATTTCAGACCATTCTGCTATATGGCTTATAGTTTGTTTTTCTTCCTCTTCTTAGCTACAACAGATGGCTAGAACACAGGTATTTCCCCTCACATTTTAGAATAAGATCGAAAGAATCAACCAGGGCATTGGTACTTTTTAAAAGCTCCTTAGTCCTTCCTGTTCAATATTTGGTCTGTGGTCAAGAGGCGTGGGCATCATCTTGGAGCTTGTTAGAAAATCACACTCTCAGCCTCCACCCAGAACTACTGAATGAGAATCTACACTTTCACAAGACCTGTAGATGATTCCTTAGAGTCATTGACACTTAAGAAGCACAGCACATTTTATTCAAAAGTGCTTCTCAAATTGAGAGGTTTGGATCCAGATCTCTAGGCTTTGCTTACATATCCCAGCCTTCCTGAACATTGGATATCCGGAAGCCCCTGAAAAGGAGATGAAGGTCCTTCCTGTAGACTCTGAGTGGGAGAGGAGAACCTCCCAGCTCAAGCTCCAGCTTCAAATTGTCTACTGGGTCCCCCAACAATATGTTTGTCCTGAAATAGGTGCTCAGTGTATCAGATCAATGAAGGAAAAAGGAATTCTTGACCCTCGACACACCCTTGGGCTTCCCTTTAAGGAATGGGTGTATGAATATTTTAATCATGCTGGAGAGATCAAGGCTGCGCAAAGTATTCTCCCTTAAGAATCAAGAGACAAACATTGAACATGCAGATTCCCAGATTGCTCCCCTGGCCATCTGAGTGTCCCTGGTATGAGATGTGGCCTGGGAATCTGTCTGTTGACAGTGCGTCAGTTGACTCTGAGGTTTGAGAAATCTTTTAGAAGCATGGAACTAACCTATAACTAGTCAATTTTTTTCCCCTAAACTATTTTTACAAATCTATATTCATCACCAAACATATTTAAGTAGACATCTAGATTTTTTCATCCTAAGCTTAAACCCTGTAAAGGATGTAATTTCTGGCCCAAAGTAAAAATGGACACTTTAAGTAAATAAAACTGTTAATATCACTCTTTTAAGTGTATCCAAAAGAATGTAAATAACATTAGGTTCTGATATTCACCATCACCCATTTAAAAAATGTGAGCATGAGCTCTTAGTAAGGGACAGAATATTCACACTGTTTTTTTCCTCATTTAATCTTCCCTTATAGTTCACTTCCCTCATAGGATTTTATAGAACATGATCTATTTTATGCTTGAGAAAACTTTATTGTTCACCTTCTCTGTGTGTTCTCCTATTTCTCATATTTATAAATTGATATCAAAATTTAAAAAATAATTTCCTGGAAGCATAAGGTCCCGATTTTTTTTGATTTATCATTATAATGATCAATAATACAGAACTGATAAAGCATGTAAATATATTATAAGTTTTTACAGGTAATTTTTAGACATAATAAAATCTTACTGGAAAAAATAGCTCATTTCTACTGTTAAAAGAAAAGAAAAATCTCAAAATAATTTAGGTACAAGCACTTTCATTTTATTATTGTCTTGCTGCAAAGGGAAAGGTTTCAAGCAAGCAAATCAAAGATTCATTCTTGTTAGGAACATTTTGTAGGAAAATAGAATAGTTAGTCATCACCATCATTAACACCAAATCTAATTTTATTTATTTATTTGAGAGAGAATGAGTGAGAGAGAGCATGAGAGAGAAGGTCAGAGGGAGAAGCAGACTCCCCAAAATGCTGGGAGCCCGATGCGGGACTCGATCCTGGAAGTCCGGGATCATGACCTGAGCCGAAGGCAGTCGCTCAACCAACTGAGCCACCCAGGTGCCCATTAACACCAAATCTAAAAGGAAAAGATTAAATGTCAATAACTTCACTGGCAGTCATCTCAGGGAAAGGATGACTAATTTTCAAAAATACATTTGGTCCTATTAAAGTTTACCAGACAACTGTCTTAGCTCTTGGTCAGGAATGCTGACTCCTTGTTATAAAGACGTTGCCAAGGACATCATGCAGAGAAGGAGTGGGAAGTTTCTTTCAGTCTGGACCAGGATATCTCAACCCAGGCACTACTGACATTTTGAGCTGGATAACTTGTTGTGGTGGTGGGGGGTGATTTTCAGCAGGGAGGGAATTCTGAGTATTATAGGATGTTTTAACAATATCCTTGATCTTTACCCACTAGATGCTAATAATGATAATCAAAATACCAGGACAGTCAAAAAACATTGCCAGGAACACCTGGGTGGCCAAGTTGGCCAAGCATCCGACTCTTGATTTCAGCTCAGGTCATGATCTCAGGGTCATGAGATAAAGCCCTGAGTTTGGCTCTGTGCTCAGTGGAGAGTCTGCTTGAGATTCTCTCTCCCCTTTCCCTCTGTCCCTCCCCCCACTTGCATGCTCTCTTTCTCTAAATAAATACATAAAATCTTAAAAACAAAACAAAACATGTCCAGATATTATCAAGTGCCCCTTAAGGAGCAAAATTACCCCTGCTGAGAATTACCACACTAGAATGAGACAGGCTTCAACATGGATTCTATTTTTAGTTTTTCAGGATGGAAATGTTGAAAAAATATGTAATAAATAATTCCATGAGAATAGAAGGAAGGGGTTTTCTTATAGCAGCTTCACTTACTCCTTTGAATGTCTTCTGAGTTATATGCCCCAAAACAAAAGGATTATTATGCAGTTATTCTGTTCTGGCCTTCTGTTCTTACCTCTGTTTTAAATTGTCACATTGATTGTTGCCCAAGGAAGATTTTTTTTAAAGATCATTTATTTATTTATTTGATAAAGAATGAGAGAGAGAATGACAGGGGAGAAGGTCAGAGGGAGAAGCAGACTCCTCATGGAGCTGGGAGCCTTGTGGGGACTTGTGTGGGACTTGATCCCGGGATTCCAGGATCATGACCTGAGCTGAAGGCAGTCGCTTAACCAACTGAGCCACCCAGGCGCCCCTGCCCAAGGAAGATTTGACACTTCGGGCTATGCATGTTAAATTGAACCTGAAAAAGTGAAGGGAAAACCTTTCTCCTGTTAGGTGGAAGTGGGAAGAGGAACTCCCAAAGCCACTGGTGTTTTCTCAGGTGGAGGGCACATGGTCATTGAGGACTTGTAAAGGAACTCCCTTAACTTTTAATCTAATTGGTCAGCAGCTAGTTTGGGCAAGTGTGTTTCTAAGAGTTCCCTGGGCAATTCTAATGTGTGGCAGGATGAAAACCATAGGCTTAAACCTCATAGATTAAATGGCTTACAAAAGTGATGAACTAAAATATCACTTTTAGGGAGATGGGAGGTAGGATTTGGGCTGACTCAGCGATTCAGAGAGTGAGCTACTGTTAAAATCACCAGAAGGATCTCTGTGGAGAGTTTTGAACCCTATTATTCCATGTCATCCCACCATACATGGTACCACTGACTATGTTATTAACTAGTGAATTATAAAATTAAAATCTCTTGCAGCACCAAGCTGATTCAGTCGGTGAAACAACTAACCGTTGATCTTGGGCTTGTAGGTTTGAGCCACACATTGGCTATCGAAATGACTTACAAATAAAATCTTTTTAAAAAATTAAAAAAATTAAATTAAATTAACATATTTTTAGATTATATATTTATTTATTTGGAAAAAGAGAAAGCAAGAGACTGAGCGCGAGAGGAGGGGGAGGAAGAAGCAGACTCCCCTCTGAGCATGGAGTCAGGGCTTGATCCCTGGACCCTGGGATCATGACCTTGCCCAAAGGCAGATGTTTAACCAACTGAGACACCCAGGTATCTAAATTAACACATCTTTAAATTTGAAGTGCTTAACTGATCATTCATAGGCCAAATAACCACACACATGTGCTTTATTTGGCATGATCACATTTTACAACTTTAAACATTACTTTCGAGCATTTTAGAAATAAGGAGACCACATAAAATTTTTAAATTTCAGTGCTGTGCTTGGAAAACAGATTGGTAACCACCAGCATTGCCACCAGGCAGAAATCATCTAAAACTGAGTACCAGCTAATTCTTTAGAATGGCTAAATCTATTTCTAAATCCATCCATGTACATTTATTCAACAAAAATTCTTAAATGTCTACTGTGGCCCAGGTCTTTGATATAGGTCAGTGAATGAAACAGACAAAAGTCACACTCTTCACGGGACTCGAATTCTAGCAAGGGCGGTAGGCAATAAGCACAACAAATTAGTAATCACATGGTCTATTAGAAGGGAATTCGAGCCATGGAAAGATGCACAGGGCATCTTTAGCAGGGCAATGGAGCAGGGGATTGTAGGGGGAGGGAAAGAGGGCATTTTAAATAGGGTGGTTGAGGTGGACTCCACTTAGAAGCAGTTCTGCCACAAAGATTTGGTTATGGGACAAGAACCAAGAGGATGCCTGCATGAAAAATATCCCAGAAATAAGGAACAAGTGCAAAGGTCCTAATGTAAGAAGGGCAGTGTGGCTGGAACAGAGTGGGACCGGATAAAGTACTAGGAACTTATGGGGTCCAGGAAGACTTTCTCACTATTGGAACTTTCTACTGTGGAAACCCATCATTTATTTAACCCTGCTTTCTTATTGGAAACTCCCAGAGCTACTTCAAAGGCCCAAAAGGCAGTTCTTCCATAACTCCCAGGCAATATTAAGGACCATCTGTTACAATACCACTTTGAGTTTCATTTGTCACATTTACACAGAATGGCATTTTATTTGTTTATCTACGTTTGAATTTATCCCGCTTTATTGACATATAATATTGTATAACTTTAAGGTGTACAACATGTTGGTTTGGTAAGAAAGAAATTTTTAAAGTCTTATCAGGTTGTGGTACTTTAGAACATTTTAATTAGCAAACTGGATTTCTGTTCTAATTCTGTGACTTGGATGCATAGAAGTCACGCACGCGGCACTCGGACTGGAGTGACTGGCTGTCAGGCGAGCTTGAAGCCCTCCTTTCCCCCAGAGAAATCCATAGACAAAGAGGGCTCAATTTAGAAGATGCTAAGGGAAGGGGGAGTGAAGAGGGTGAGAGGTGACCAGAGTGAACCTTTGCATATGAATCAGCATATAACCTTTGATCCTTGGAAGCGGACTCAGAAAGCAGTGGGCTCATGTCCATGAAATGGGGATTAAAGTGGGGAAACCTGGGCATCCACTGGGAGCTGATTCTTCCAGTTCAGACCACCTGGGCAATTGGGGAGTGAGACCAGCTCCTCTCAATGTCTGTGGGGACAGAGAGAAGACAGGTTTTTGTTCTCCATAGTTGCAGTGATCTGTGAGAACGTTCTAGCACCTGGAAGAAGACATGTGCCCTTTTAGGTTCCTTTAGCTTGAGCTCTGTTGAAATAGCTGTGTGGACCCCTTCCCTCGCCCCTGTTGACCCCTGATAGCTCAAGACCCAGCTAAATTGGAGATAAGGTGGTGGAGGACAGAGAGAGGAGGGGGCACTCTCACCACCACCCCAACCTGGCAGGCAGTCCCTGGACCTGGCCCTGAAGCCCTACCCACATTCTCTCCTTGTTGGGAATGATTTGCATGGAAGATTTGGCAATCACTCTGGTCAACAGCCAAAAATTCAAATAGGTTGTTCAGAAACCTGACTGGAGCTGCCTTTGGATATTATACACTGGATTTTAATGGTCTTATAAAAGGGGTGGGATCTCCTGATCAGACCTCACTCAGAAAGGCCTTTGGAGAACAAGCTGAGCGCTCCACTGGAGCAGGACTTGGTGTAGCTGAAAGCGAGAGAAATTTCTCAATATAGCAGAAACAACAATGCTTCAGCTTTTGCCTCCTTTGGGGCCCAGAGTGGGAAAACATGGAGGCCCACCAAATCATCTGGAACACTCCTGGGAGTGGTGAACTAATGAGTTTGGTATCTTTCATTTTGCTTCTCTTAAACCTTGGTGGACAAACATTTTCTGTAAAATGGTAAATATTTTAGCCATCAGGAGACATGCAGCCTCTGTTGTAGGGCTGCACTCTGACATAGTAATGCAAAGCAGCCACCAACAGAAGCCTTAAATCAGTGATCACTGATGTGTCCCAATAAAACTTTATTTGTGGACATTGAAATTTGAATGTAATAATTTTCACATGTCACAAAATATTCCTTTGGTTTTCTCAACACAAAATTTAAAAAAAAATGTAATGGTACATAATAAGTGTATTAGGTATATGATATACATGACATGATATATCATTTATATATATATAAAATATATATATACACTAAGTAACAAAACAAAACAAAAAACACTTAATATAAAAACATTTTTGCTCACTGGCTGTGCAAAAACAGGAGGTGGGCCAATCCCTGTCTTAAACCATTTGCAAAAATACAGTTAGCATCCTCCTAGTGAATTGCAAAATAAATTTAATGGGCCATAATCAGTTTATGGAAAAAAAGTTTGAATTTTTCATTCATTCTAAGATCCCATCAACTGTAAGACACAACATTATTTCTCCTATCTATCACCATACAATACAAAGAATATATGCTGTCAAACAAACTATTAAATGTTACTTATTTCACAAATGGGAAAATATAAACACTAACTGTTCCTTAGCATCAGTGAAATTTGAAACCTGCCATAGAAGGTTGTATATCCGTTGTAGGGAGGGTATTCTTTCACAGAACTTTTGTTTCAACCACACATACCCATGCCTACATACTGGCTAGAATGTTTCTCTCCCATGATACTGTTAAATCATTTGGATTTGGATTTCACTAAAGGCTTGGAGAGCCTGGACTTAGTGAGTTTGGGTCTGTTGTACACATAAATGATCATATTGATAACAGCTGCTAATTATTTGTGTAGCAAAGATTTAAGGATGACAGTATGCCAGGCGTTGCTCTAGGAACTTAGGATACAGCAGTAAAGGAAACACAAGTCCCTTTCGTCCCTCAGTTTACAGTCTAGTGGGTGGAGATAGAAAACAAAAGCAAGATGCATTTATATAGAGTTGACCCTTGACCAGCATGGAAGCGGTTAGAGGCACCAACTCCCTACGCAGTAGAAAAATCTGTGTAAACTTTTGACTCCTCCAAAATCTTTTAGCTTACCATTGATGGATGTCTTGCTGATGGTATAAACAGTCAACTCACACATATTTTGTATTTGCATGTATTGTATATTTTATGCTCATAATATAGTAAGCCAGACAAAAGAAAATGTTATTAAGAAAATCATAAAGAGGGGCACCTGTTTGAGTCAGTAGAGCATGCAACTCTTGAATTCAGGGTTGTGAGTTCTAGCCCTACATTGGGTGTGTAGATTACTTAAAAATAAAATCTTAAAAAAAAATTACATGAGAAAATACGTTTATAACACTGTGCTGTATTTATTGAAAAAATTTGCATTTAAGTGGACCTGTGCAGTTCAAACCCCTGTTGTTCAGGATCAACTGTATTGGGTGTTAGGCAGGTGATAAATAATATGTTAAGAAATAGTGTTAGGGTGAGTAGGGCATGTGAGTTGGGAGAGGTGGTGATTTTTGATATCATGGTCAGGGAAGCCTTGCTAAGAACCTGTGGACCTGAAGCAGCCCAGGAGACAGGATGGGGCTATCTGAGCATTCAAGGCAGGGGGAGCCACAAAATTCCCAAGGAAATACAGGGTGTGGTGCCTTCAAGACTAATGGAGTAGCTGCAGTGGAGGGAGGGAGAGGCAGGAAAAACAAGGACTGGTGGGTATGGGCCAAAGGCCTAAGGCTCTTTTTGACATTTCATGTTCATTGGACTTTCTTCTGAGTGAGTCGGGAAGTCATTGGAGTTCTATAAGCAGAAGACTTTCTGCCAGCTCTTTTACATATTTTAACAGGAGTACTGGGGACACTATGGGGAGATATGGCAAAAGAGGTATGCGGCTGGAAACTTCTGCAATGATCCAGGAACAGAACATGGTACCTTCAAACAGGATCCAGGAAGAGAATAAGATGCCTGTAGTCATGATCCAGGGAAAGAACATGGTGTCTTGGATCAGGGAGAGGGCAATAGGGGTAGAAGAGAGTGGTTGGGTCCTGGATATCTTTGGAAAACAGAGCAGGCAGTGTTTGCTAATTGATTGGCTGTGGGGTATGGGGGAAAGATTGGCAAAGGATGTCTCCAAAATTTGTTAACTGAGTGATTAGGAGTGTTTACTCAGAAAAGGAACACTGCAGGTGGAACAAGATTTTTTTTTTTTAACTTATTTTTTTTTTAGGGGACTGAAAAGATCTAAATTTTGGTAAGATTGGCAATAGAACTTAAATATCCAGAGGGTACACCTGGGAGTAGGACAAGGCTAGTGCAATGCCTAGGGTGCTAAAAATGCAGGAGGCGGGTGCTCTGAGATGCTGAACTTAGGTCTCTTTAACTCTTGCCATTAAATATTGTGCCATAATCCCTCACGTGCCTCAACCTAGTCATGGCCCTGCAAGAGGGCATGTTGAGCCTGCAATTGATGGAGACCTGGGAGGCTGGAGAGAGAACTCTAGGACTATCTTGTCACCTAACTAGTTGGAACTTGTTCCTCAGGTGTAAAATAAGGATGCTAATAGTTATCTCAGCATTTCAGGGAAATATTAAATAAAGCAATGATTTTGGTTTTTGAAATAAATACTCTTGGTTATATTGACCGAATTTTTTTTTTTTTTTCTTAATGAGAGAGAGAGAGAGCATGAGAGGAGAGAGGTCAGCTGGAGAAGCAGACTCCCTGCCGAGCAGGGAGCCCAATGTGAGACTCCATCCTGGGACTCCAGGATCATGACCTGAGCTGAAGGCAGACGCTTAACCAACTGAGCCACCCAGGTGCCCCAGACTGTATTTTATAAAAAGAAATCACTAGAAGTTGAAGGGACCTCTTCAAGCAAAAAGCAGTTGTCTTTCTTTGTCATGTGAGAAAAAACAAGTGCCAGGACCACCAGAAAAGAACATAGACTCCAACACAGGGACAGGGAAAATGAAGACGCTGAGCTGATATTAGTAGGAGTGGAACATGTAAACGAAGATGCAGAAATTCTCTTTATCATAGCAATTTCAAATTCAAAACCAGTCATTTCAAACATTTTGAACAGAAGACCCTGGAATGATATTCCAAAAGAAAGAAAGTCTACTGGAGTCAAGATACTGCTTGCGCATTGCAGCCTGCAGACCTCATGACCCATGGGTATTCATAGTGGCCACCCCAATCTGAATGGAGAGTAATAGTCTTATTATTTTTGAGCCCTCATCTAAACCTGATTATAAAATGAGCTCACCACAAGTCATGCCTCACTCCCTCAGATTTGCTCTCTCCCTGTCTCACTGTCTACTTGGAGCTGTACTTTCTGTAGGAGGCAAGAGTGGAAGCCCTCACAGTTTGAAGGAACTTCCTGCTTCCAGTTTAAACAGTGGAAATCCTAAAAGACCTCAACTCAGTGATGGAATCCCAGAAGGACATTCCTCAGCTGTGACCATTTCTCTCCCACAGTGAGTATGAGCACAACCTCAAAAGGTGTCCTATTCTCATTAAGTCATGCTCAGAATGCACATTATTTTCTTGGGCTTATGTAAATGATAGGACACATTTCAAGCTCAAGGATCTTATCACAAAAAAATTATTTGGGAAGGCTGGAAAAACCAGACTTTTTGAGTCTAGCAAAACCAGGCTGTTGATCGTAAGAAAGAAAATCCGATCATGTTACTTCATGACTTTTACTATGGGCAGCAAAAGGAGACCTGCAGCCAAAACAGAAGACTCACACAACTTTTAAACGGCTCAGCTGTTGGAAAGTTCTAAAGAATGTCAAGTTTATGAGCCATGTGTGGAGCCATTTGGAACTTGAGAAGCAGAAGGGTGACAGCTGGGAAATCCATGCCACCTGCCAGCACTGCCACCCATGATTTCCTACTCCCTTCAAGCTGCAATGTCACATTGAAAGTGTAACACACTATCCAGGAGCCCTCCACTGTCTGTAATGTTCGCAAATTGTCATTCAAAACAGACCAGGCTTTCTTACATCACATGAAGGACAATAGTAAGCCTGGCAAAATGCCCTATGTGTGCCAGGTTTGCAATTATAGATTGTCAGCCTTTGCTGATATGGAAACACATTCTAGAACATGCCATGAAAACACTAAGAATTTGCTTTGTCCTTTCGATCTCAACATTGTCAGAGCCCTCATACTTTACATGAATCATTGTCAGAGCACCAGAAAAAGAGTCTTTCAGTGTTCCAAATGCCGGGTACGGTTTTTGACCTCAAAGGAGAAAACATAGCATCAAACCAAAAAGCTTTGAGCTTTTAAAAAGCCAAAGCAATTGGAAGCGTTGTCTCCTGAAACAGAGGTTATGATTCAAACTTCAGTTCAACTAAGTTCAAGTGCAGCCTCCATTGTTGTGAATTTTACTCTAGCTATCATCTGTAAAATCTGGAAAGAGGATTGCCATGAACTCTAGGTATTCCAGATGTTACCACAGCTAGCATTATAGCTCAACTTCTGTTTTGCCCACCCCCAGGGATACCGAAAGGCAGAATTGAGGCTAGGCCATCTGTACATCATGGCTGTGGATGATAATAGTCAGTGAGAGTCAGGTTTTATGGTGACAATCCTTCAGGTCCCTACTGTCAAGAGGCAACTTAGAAAGCTTCCTTATGTTTCTTCCCAGCCAACCTCTTCCTGCAAAGTAACCACTATTCTGACCTCTACTTCCAAAGATTCTTTTTTTTTTCCTGTTTTTAACCTATAAGTAAATGGGATCACACAACAGATTTTTGTCTTTGTCTTTCTTTAAATAAGTGGAATGCGTGCATTCTTGCTGTATGCAGGCATAGGATGTTCTTTTTCTTTGCTGGGTAGAATCCCATTGAATGCATATGGTAGAGTTGCGTATGTCCATTTTACTCTTGATGGACTTTGAGGCTGATTCTTTTGTTCTTCAGAATAAAGCTGCCATGAGTTGGTGCGTGTCTTTTGGTAGACATATGTAGTCATTTCTCTAGAATATATATATATATATATATATATATATATATATATATAAATGAGAATTTCCAGAACTACATTGATTTAGCTTTTTAGTGCAGATTCTGCTAAACACCTTTTCAGAGTGATTGAAATAATTTTCATTTCCACCAACAATATTGAGAATTTCAGTGCTACAGATACAGTACTTGGTATTGTCAATTATTTCCATTAGTCCTTTTTTCTTGAAGTTGTAGTGTTATGACATTGTTGTTTTCATCTACATTTCCCTGATGAGTAATGATCTGGAGAATTTTTTTTTTTTTTTTTGGTCATATGATCATCGGCCAGTTGAATAACACCCTCTTTTATTAAGTGCCTATTCAAGTCTTGTCTTATTTATTTATTTATTTCTTATTTTAGAGTGAGAAAAAGAGAGCAGGAGTGGGAGGGGCAGAGAGAGAGAGAATCTCAAGAAAATTCTTCATCGAACATGAAGCCAGACTCCGGGCTCGATCCCAAGACCCAAAGATCATGACCTGAGCTGAAACGAAGAGTCAGATGCCCAACCGACTATACTACCTGGTGTCTCATCTTTTTTTTTTTTTTTTCATTAGACTATCAATTGAGAAGGGCATGAGGGAACTCCTGGGGCACTGGAAATGTCCACATCTTGATCTGGATGGTGCTTTCATGGGTGTATATATGTGCATTAGGGTTGGTGCTTCATGGTGCATCATATTTAAGAAATTATTGTCTACCAAGGATATAAACATATTCCTCTTAAACTTTCTTCTAGAAGTTTTACTGTTTAGCCTTTTGCATTTAGAGATTAGCATTTGAATCAGCAGACTGAATGAGCAAGATAAACCCTCAGCAACATGGATGAGCCTTATCCAATACAATCCATTGACAGCCCTAAGAGAACAAAAGCTATGGAAAAGAAAATTTTCCCTCTCCTTTCTTGAGATGGGACATCCATCTCTCCTGCCTTTGGACGTCAGAGCTCCTGGTTCTTGAGGCTGCAGACTGAGACTGAATTATGCCACTAGCATTCTTGGGGGACAAAATTGCATAAGCCCCGTATCTCTGGTTTTTTTATCCTATTGATTCTTTCTGGAGAATACTGACTAATACAAATACCTGAGAATCTAAGCTCTACAGCATTGTTGTTCAAAGTTGTCTTGGGTATTCAGGTGCTTTGTTGAATTGTAGTGGTTATAATGGTCATCTTTGTCTTGTTCTTAGACTCACATATAATAGTTCATCATTAATCATGGTGTTAGCTGTAGGGCTGTTTGTAACTACCCAATTACTTTGGGGGAATTGAGCTAGAAATCAGTAACAGAAAGATAATTCAGAAAAACACCCAAAGTCTAGAAATTAAGCAATATAATTAAGAACAGGACTGGGACTAGGGTGTAGGAAACCAGGAGCCTAAAGGGTAAAGGTCCATTCTTGTACTTTCACAAACCTCTTGCATACTGCTCTTATGCTCATTATAAGATGGACCTAAGTAGTTAGAAGGAATTCATATTTAAAGTTTATGTATTTGAATAGAAGAAGGGTTGGGGTGGGCAAAATGGGTGAAGGGGATCCAGAGGTTCAAACTTCCAGTTATAAAATACGTCATTGGGAGGTAATGTACACCATGGTGACTATAGTTAATAATACCATATTGCATATTTGAAAGTTGCTAAGAGAATAAATCTTAAACTTTCTCATCACAAGAAAAAATAATTTGTAGCTATGTTTGGTGATAGACGGATGTTCACCAGGCTTATTGTGATCATTTCACAATATATATAAATATTCAAATATTGAATAATTTGTTTTACACCTGCAACTAATCTAAGGACTATGTCAGTTGTCCCTCAATGAAGAAGAGGAGGGAAGAGAAGGAGAAGAAAGGTCAACAAAATAATGATCTAAATCAGTGGTGTCGAGGGAGCCTGGGTGGCTCAGTTGGCTAAGTGTCTGCCTTCAGCTCAGGTCATGACCCTGGGGTCCTGAGATCAAGTGTTACATTGGGCTCCCTGCTCGGCAGAGAATCTGCTTCTCCTCTCCCTCTGCTGCTCTCTCCCTCTGTCAAATAAGTAAATAAAATCTTGAAAAAATAAAATAAATCAGTACTGTCAATAGAAATTTTTGTAGTGATGAAAATGTTCTATATCTGCTCTGTCCAATATGCTACATGTGACTGCTGAGTCATTGAAAAGTAGCTAATATAAATGATGTATTGGATTTTTAATTTATTTAATTTTGATTAATTTAACACTAAATTTAAAGGTAGGGTAAACAAATCTTCCTTATACATGAAGTCCAAATAATTTCCATACTCCCAATAATTTGTGTATTTCATAGACACTCTCCCCTGAGACTACATGTCCTTTCCTGAGAGTGGGCTAGATTTAGGGACTGCCTCCAAAGAGTAGAATATGGAAAGGAGAAAAAATTAACTTTACAGTGGAGAAATTAGTGGTTAAGTCATAGTGATAACATGTATTCCTGATGGGAAGTGATAAGAACATATCACCTCTGTGGTATAATTCTAAAAACCTATATCCCCAGTGTAACTGTAAGGAAAACACTGAACCCATATTGAGACATTCTCCAAAATATCTGACCCCAAGGATTCCTTAAAATTGTCAAGGTCATAATAAACAAGTAAAGTTTAACAAACTGTCACAGACCTGAGTAGGCTAAGGAGACACTATGACTAAGTGCAGTGCAGTATCCTCTATGGGAATCTGGAACAGAAAAAGGACTTTAGTAGAAAAACTAGTGAGATTTGAATAAAGCCTGAAGCATAGTTCATAGTGACTTAATGAAGGATGTTGAAGTAATTTTGAGATCTTAAGGGGGGGGTCATTTCCCAAATACACATTTTAGACATAGAAAATACTTTCTATCTACATCCTCTTCACTTTGTCTACGGTATACTTAACTGAACAGAAATCCTCAAATGCAAAGGAGCAATAATATTTAGACTGTGTGATCTGACCATAATGCAACAAGATGAGAAATTCATAAATGAAATGCTTTTTAAAATCCCACAGATTTGGAAAATAAATACCATATTACTATGTAACCCTTGCGTTAAAAAGAGAATTACTAGGGAAATTAAGACATACTTGAAATTGAATGATAACGAGCATACTAAGAAACAAAATCTGTAGGATACAGTTAAATTGATACTTAAGTAAATGAAGGTAAATTTATAGCATCATATACAAGAGAAATAACTGTAAGTTTACAAATAAACCACCTAGACATTTATCTGAAATCATAGTGAAGCAGTTAACTTTGTGTGGCGACAGATAGTACAGATAGTAACTACATGTATCATGGTGATTACTGCCTAATGTATAGAATGTTATATTGCTACATTGTACACCTGTAACTAATATAACATTGTATGTCAAATACACTACAGTTAAGAAAAAAAACACTTTATAAAATATTGTAAAGAGGAACAACAGAACCTATAGAGTTAAAAAGAAAGTAAAGAGCAGAAAATATAAATGGGCTAGAGATGAAAATCACATTATAGATTAAAAAGCCCAAAACCTGTCTTTTTTTTTTTTCCCCTTTTCAAAACACTACTAAAGTAGACAGACTTCTGGCAGAAATGGCAATTAAAAAAAAATCTGTTAAAAAAATCTGTAGAGGTTCAGATAGTAAATATTTTAGACTTTTGAATATGATTTATGACAATTAATCAACTGTTGTTTTAAGAGGAAATCAGCCATAGACAATACCTAAAGGAATGGGTATGTCTGTGTTCAATAAAACTTTATTTATGAACACTGAAATTAAAATTTTATATAATTTTCACGTTACAAAATAAGAGTTTCTTTGTGGTTTTCTCCAGACATTAACAAATGTAAAGTTCATTCTTAAGTCGCTGCAAGCTATAAAAACAAATGGGTGCCAGGCTATTTTTGTATGGCTTGACCAGATGTAACGTCAAGAGTACAGGCGTCAAGACCAAGTTGCATGGTCATGTTCCCTTAAACATGGGGCTGGCAGCTAGTGGTTTTATGAAAAAGGGACCACACCTGAGGATTATGAAAGCTAAACGCCAGGTGGAAAAATTTATGCGCTGATGGATTGGGAGCCTGTCTTTATCCTTGAACCCTGGTCGGCTCTGCAACCTTGACCTCCCAAGACTCTTCCAGGGACTGAGGGTCCTTGCTGCTGCTCTCACCCCTCTCAGCCTGATCCCGTGCCCAGGGATAGCCACCAGGGGCGCAAGAGCGCGCGCAGACGCCGGACCCGCCTCGCCGCCAATCAGATTACAGCGCCCAGAGCCGCGCCGTCCTTGGGCCCGCACCTGGCAGCCAATCACAGATCGCAGCGGGCGCGCGTGGAGAGGCGGCGGCGTCGGCGGCGCCTGGGGCCTGAGGAGGCGTCGTCGCCTCGGGCTTTGCCTGGGGAGCGCCTTGGGGCGGTGCGCCTTCCGCAGCTCAGGACCTGGTGCGGACCGCGGGGAGGACGGTAAGGACGGGGGCGTGGCGCGGCCGTAGTGTTCCCAGAGGAGAGATGGGAGGGATTCCGCGGCCGCAGTCCCGCGGGCCACACGGCTCCTGGTCTGGTTCTGCCCGAGCGGCCTGTGCCTGTTGCTGCGGCCTCCGAAGTGTGTCGGGTAAGCGGCTCTTGGCGGGTCCTGAGACTGCCTTCACGCACACCTCCTTCCCCGGTCTCAGCAGGCGCCTTTTGGGCAGCATCCCCTCCCCCACCCTGGGCTGGCCGTCCCCATCCCCCAAGCCTGGGCCCAGCCTGGGCCTCCTGGAGGAGGGGCCTGCCCAGGCTCTTAATACCTTCCCCTCCCCCGGCCCACTGGGGTCTCTTGTGGAACTTAAGGCATTTAAACGTCCCCAGCCAGCCTCCTCCTCCCTGTTCTGGACGTCTGTTGGCCCAGAGCCTTTAAGGCGATTTAAGCATTTGTAAATTCATTTATTGCTCCCTCTCCCCTACCTCAGGGCCTTGTTAATTTTTCTCGTTTGCAGTATCTCTGCCTGGGCTCTATCTCAGACTCTTCCACCCTAATGAAGTCCTCCTGACAGCCAGGCCGCGGGGTGGTTTCCAGGCTTTGGGACTGGGCAGTTGGCAGGCATAGTGTTTTCTTTACTGAGGGACGGTAGATGGGAGGAACAGGTGTGGGGGAAGGGACTCCAGTTCTCTTCTGGTTAAGTGAGACGCTTGATGAACATGTAGATGGCAATAACAGGTAGGCAGTGGGATATAAAACATTCTTGTAACGTGTAAGTAACCCTAATCCTCCTCTATGGTTGCCTCAAGGATGTGACCTTCTCCTGCCTGGAAAATCTTAAGTTCTTAGAAGTTTCACTGCACACCTGAGGTAAGATGAGAGTTCTTTATAAGGACCAAGACTGTATCATTTTTCTTCAGTTTTTTCTTCTTTTCTCTCATGTTAAAATACTAGTATTTAGACAGTGTTTCCTGAAGTGTGTATGACCTGAATATGTCTGATAAATTCAAGCCAATCACTGATTTAGGTAATTCTGGAGCTCTCTATATTGCTTCCTTAAAAACAGGGAGGGTGGCATTCTTTCACCTGCTCTCTAAAGAACATGAGAGGATCATACATTTTAAGCTATGTAAAACTGACCTCTTTTACAATGGCAGTAGGAGGCTAAAATGGGCAGATACACATACCTAAGATTTAAGCTCATGTATTAAAATATTAAAGTGGTTCATTCAGGATAAATGTGTGTTGGTTAAAAATGCTCACATAGGGTTAGTTTGTTCATTTCTACAATCTTTTAAGGGCTTTATTTCATGAAGTAATTGAATGTGACTGGGTAGGGGAAGCCATATGAATTCATTTCATGCCAGTAGGCAAAACAATAAAGTAAGTTGTATGCCCAATAACTTGTGTACATAGCATGGTAAGACCCATTATATAGTTAGTTATCTATTGCTGTGTAACATTGTCTCAAACTTAATGACCTAAGAAATGTTTATTTCACTGTCATACTCTAGCTGGGTGATTCTGGCTCAGGGTAGCTTATGAGTTTATAGTGAAGCTTTTGACAGGATTGGCAGTTACTGAAGACTTGGGTTTTATTGGATGAACAGTGTCTGAGCTTGCTCACTTGACTGATAGCACAGTCCTCAGTTCTTCACTCTGTGGCCCTCTCCATGGGTCTGCTTCTGTCACGGTGGCTGGCTTCCCTCAGAGCGAGTGATTAAAGAGAGAGCTTGGTCCCAGGATGAAGTGCAGAGTCTTTTTCAGAAGTTACATACCATTACTTCTGTATTTGCTTCATCACATAGGCTAACCCTGTGATATTGTAGGAGAGGACTACACAAGAGTGTGAATACCAGGAGGCAAGATTCATTTGGGGCCATGTTGGAGGCTAGCAACCACACCTGTTAATCCACCATTCCAACTCTTCTCCATATTGTTCTGTTATTATGAGTGAATTATTTGGCTCCAGGCTAAGGGCAAAGCCTCCCCTGGTATATTAAATCCAAACGGTTTTTGTTTATTCAGGAATGTTGTTCCAGCAAGTCTCCTCTTTGTCCTGGATTAAGTTTTCAGTTTCTCTGGATCATTCTAATCAGCAAACAGACTGATTGTAATGTTACCTTTCGTTAAAAAGCCATCTTTTAATTGCACATCCCCCTTTTGCTTATTTTATTTCATGTCTGCTTCTCATTAGAAGAAAATTTCTTCAGAGTTGTCCATGTTTGCTTCCTCAAGTTCTCCCATTCTCCTTTAAATCCACTCTTGTCAAGACCTCCAGTGAATTTCACAGTACTTAATGAAATGGTCAATTGTTTTTTTTTTTTTTAAGATTTTATTTATTTATTTGAGTTAGAGTGAGAGAGATCACAGGAGAGAGAGAAACAGAATCCCCTCTGAGCAGGGAGCCCGTTGCAGGACTCGATCCCAGGACCTCAAGATAATGACCTGAGCCAAAGGCAGATGCTTAACCGACTGAGCCACCCAGGCATCCTGAATTGTTAGTTATTAATTTATGTGATCTATTGCAGTATTTATCAGAGTCATTAATTTCCTCTTCCCTGAAAATAATTTTTCATTTGGATTACAACGTGCTTTTTCTCTATTCTTTTACTACTCCCCTACCCCCCAACCCAGCTGATTCTAAGTAACTCTTCCTTCTTTCTATCCTTTTCTGGTTTCTTCTCATGTTTCTGACCTCTGACCAATGCAGTGCCCCAGGACTTGGATATCAGACCTCTTTTCCTAGATGACAGCAGGCAGTCTTGTGTTTTAAATAACATTACATGCCAAAGACTCCAAAATTTGTGTACTTAGCCAGGTCTTTCCCTGAGTTCTGGTCTCATATTTACTTGCTCAGCATCACCCCTTCTATGTGTCATCCTCTTCCTCACACCCCAATTCCAATCTATTAACAAATCTTGTGGACCTTCAAGGTTTTAATATAGAATTTGACCCCTGGGGCGCCTGGGTGGCTCAGTGGGTTAAAGCGTCTGCCTTCGGCTCAGGTCATGGTCTCAGGGTCCTGGGATTGAGCCCCACATCCGGCTCTCTGCTCAGCGGGAACCTACTTACTTCTCTCTCCCTGCCTGCCTCTTTGACTACTTGTAATCTCTATCAAATAAATAAATAAAATCTTAAAAAAAAAAAAGGAATTTGACCCCTTCTCAGCATCCCAGTCTTGTATTAGTGTAATCTTTTATCATAAAATCATTATTAATGAAATTATTATGATTGTTATTAATAATCTTAGTAATTATAATAATCTGAACTTGCCTTCCTGCTTCCAGTTATTATTCTAAAGTTTTCTTTCTTCACATAGCAGCCAGAGTGGTCCTTTTGACATGAAAGATCATGTCACCCCTCACTCAAAATTCCCAGTGAACTATCATACCCAGAGTAAAACCAAAGAACTTAGAATGGACTACATTAATGTACTACAGCAAACTCAATCTTTGATTCTTCTCCAGTTTCTCTCCCTGTCGACTGGTTTGCCTACATTAACCTCTTGACCAGTCCTTAACTTTGGTAAGTCTCAGAGCCTTTGTATTTGTTCTTCCTTCTGCTGGAGAATTCTTCCCCAGATCTCCATAACCATGCCATACAAATATCAGCCTGCCTCCATACTACCTGGCCATTGCCTCCTTTATTTTCTCTATAGCATTTATGACCATTTGAAATTATATATATATGCATACACCCATATAATAATATAAAATATTTTATATGATTTATGTTACATTAGTACATATTTGAAATATGTGCTGTGTGATACTATAATATTGCATGCAGTAACATTATGTGTGTATATTTTTTAATGTATTTTTCAGTTACCTCTATTGCAATGTCAGCTTCCTGAAGAAAGGGTCTTTGTTTCAATCACTACTGTATCTCTGGTACCTAAATCAGTACCTGTCATATGGTAGGCTCGCCAAATACTTCCTAATACTCAAATTCCTTATAAGCGCCATCTTGATACTTCTCCCTCCCCTTTTCTCTGTTAAGGGTTAGGGTTAGGAGACTGTCAGAACTATACAGTTTCTTATCATTATGCTCCTGTGTCATTTATTTGTTTCTCAGTCTTTTTTGGACTGAGAATTTTACTAATTTAATATGTTTTATAGTTGTAGTTCATCCAAAATAGTGAACATCAGAACATTACCAACGTTATATGTGTGACCACCCATAGGACTTCTTATGATGATCTTTCCGTAGAGTAACAATTTTTCCTTAATTTCTTAAAAGAAAGAGAGAGAGAGAGAGAGAAAGAAAGAAAAAAAAAGAAAGAAAAGAAGAGAGAGATTCCCCTCTTTTCCTTTTTTTGCACCCAGGAGTTTTAACACAGCATTATTATGTTAGGGTCAATTTGATATGAAACAACAACAACAAAAAATTACTTTCAGCTTTTGATTTCATAACACTTAAAAAAATGGGGTACCACTGAAATAATAAAATAAAATTTAAAAATTAAAAAAAAATTGGTACAAGTTATTTTAAGCTGTCCTTTGTAAGTTCCTTACACTTGTCAACCACAAGTATTCTTAGGTGCATTCCTTATTCATTCCTTTAAATGTATAAATTGGTCATTTGAGTAACACTGAATAATAGAGATCTGAGAGTTCAGCTTAAGCATTAATATTGTATATATTTGAAAACAAAATATGGTTGCTTTGTGGAAGTCTTACTAGAATTTTTTTCTTTGGGAGCTTTCCAATAGCAGGGAGATATTTGTTACCTAGAAGATTCATGACAGGGAACATCTAGCATGCATAGCCTATGCTCTCACCACTTTCACTACTTCAAGATTCCTTACAAGTATGTTGATTCATTTATTACCAAAATCATTTTTTTAATGGCGGAGGGAGAGAGAGAAAATAAGCACACTCCCTGCTGAGCGGAGACCAATATGGGGCTTGATCTCACAACCCTGAGATCATAACCTGAGTTGAAATCAAGATTCAGATGCTTAACTGACTGAGCCACCCAGATGCCCTGAAATCAAGGTATTAAGAGTGAAAAGTGATACTGTTAAAAAATACACAGGGGCAGCAGGTCAAACTGGATTGTTCTGGTCAAATCAGGATTTTTAGCAGTCCTAATAAAAGTTAAGTTGATGTTTTAACTTAGGATCAGAGTAGTGTCCACTCTACAAGAAGATACCCATCCCTCCCTAGGAACATATGTCTCCCACTTCAAATTTGTAAATTGACTACATGATACTAGTTTAACTCTCCTTGTGGGCTATATTAGTTTGCATTGTTACTGTAATTCTAATTACCTAACTCTTGTTACATGAATGGAGTCTGTTTAGGGGCTTTGAAGATTTAGTTATCAGTTGTTACGATGTTGGGGGAGGGGGAGGTCACACCAGCCTATTGCTAGGAATTTTTTTCTTTAATTGAGATATAATTCACATACTATACAATTCACTCTGTAGAATGCAAAATTGAATGATTTTTAGTATACTTCACAAAATTGTGCAGTCTTTACCACTATCTAATTCTGGAACATTTCATCAACCCTAAAACGCTATATTAGTTTCCTGTGGCTACTATAACAAATTACCACAGTCTTGGTGGATTAAAACAACAAACATTTATTCCCTCTCAATTCTGGAGGCCAAAAGTTAGAAATCATCACCTGACCTAAATCAGGGTGTTGGTAGGGCCACCCTATCCCAGAGACTCTAAGGGAGAATCCATTGCTTGCCTCTTCCAGCAGGCATTCTTTGGCTGAGGCCATGTCATTCCAGTCTTGTTACAATGCTTTCTCCTACTGTATGCATGAAATCTTCTGCTTTTCATACTGAGGATACTTATGATGGTATTTTGGGCACATTTGTATAATCCAGGATAATCTTCCTATCTCAAGATTCTTAATCACATCTGCAAAGACCCCTTTCCCAAAAAAAGATAACATAGATACTTTTCAGAGATCAGGATCTAATATTTTTTGAGGTCATTATTCAACCTACTACATTTCCTCATTCTTTCCCCCACTCCAGCCCATGGCAATCACTAATTTATTTCCGTCTCTGTGCATTTGCCCAGTGTAGACATTTTATATGGGAGGAATCATACAATATGCGGCCTTTTTGTGTCTAGCTTTATTTGCTTAGCATCTTTTCAAGGTTCATACATGTCATACATGTACAGCAGTATTTGTTTTTATTTGTTTTCATAGCTGAATAACATTCCATTTTATGCCTATACTACAGTTCATCCACTTATCAGTTAATGGACCTTTGGATAGTTTGCACTCTGTTGCAATTATGAATAATGCTGCTATGAACATTGTTGAGCAAATTTTTATATGGATTTATGTTTTCAACTCTTTGAGATATATTCCTAGGAGAGAAATTGCTGGATCATATACTGCTGTATTTAATTTTTGAGATGCTGCCAAACTGTTTTCCAAAGTGGCTGACCATTTTACAGCAGTTGCACTAACAATATATGAGGATTCTAATTTCTCCATATTCTCTTAACACTTTTTACTGTTTCTGTTTTTGATTATAGTCAAGCCAGTGGATGTGAAGTGGTATCTCATTCTGGTTTTGATTTACATTTTCCTAATAACTAATTGTGTTGAGCAGCATTTCTTGTGCTTATTGTATTACATTATTTGTGTATCTTCTTTGAAGAGTTGTCTATTCAAATTTTTTGCTCATTTTTTATTGTAAAAAGCAGATAACATAAATTTTACTATCTTAATCATTTAAGTGTTAAATATATTAACATTGTTTTAAAACAGATCTCTAGAACTTCTCATTCTGTAAAATTGAAACTCTGTATCCATCTCATTAAACAACAAAGTCCCTTTTCCCTCTCTTCCTAGACCCTGGTATCCACCATTCTATTTTTTGTTTCTTTACTGTTGCTTTGACTACTTAAGATACTTCAGATAAGTGGAATTAGTATAGTATTTGTCTTTTTTGTGACTGGCTTTTTAAAATTTAGCTAATGTGTCTTCAGAGATTCATCGGTGTTGTAGTGTGTGGCAGGACTTCCTTCTTATAGCTGGATATATCCCGTTGTATGTATATACACATTTTTTTAAATTCTTTCATCAGTTAGTGAACATTTGGACTGCTTCTACCTTTTAGTTATCAGAACAGTACTGCTGTGAACATGGGTGTACAAATATTTCTTTGTAATCCTGTTTTCATTTCTTTTGGATATATATCCAGAAGTGGGATTGCTGGATCATATGATAGTTTGATTTATAATATTTTGGGGAACCTCTGTTGCTTTGCTCTGGTGCTTTGCACCATTTTACATTCCAACCACAGCACATAAGAATTTTAATTTCTTCACATCCTTACCAGCAGTTGTTTTTTTTCTGGTGTAATTATTTGTTTTTATATATTTTGATAGTAGCCATTCTAAGGGGTGTGAGTGATATATCATTGTAGTTTTGATTCACAGTTTTCTCATTACTATCATGTTGAACATCTTTTCATATACTTAGACATTTGTATATCATTTTTAGAGAAATTTCTATTTAATTCCCTTGCCCATTTTTTAGAAGTTTTTATTTAAGTAATCTCTCTACCCAATGTGGGACTCGAACTCACATCTGTGAGATAGAGTCACATGCTCTTCAGGCTGAGCCATCAGGCACCCCCTTTACCCAGTTTTAAATAGAGTTGTCTTTTTATTCTTCTGATATAAGAGGTCTTTATGTATTATGGATAGAAGTCCCTTATTACATATATGAGTTAAAAATATTTTCTCCCATTATGTGGCTTGTCCATTACTTTCATGATGGTATCCTTTGAAGGACAAAAGTTTTTAATTTGGGGGCGCCTGGGTGGCTGAGTGGGTTAAGCCTCTGTCTTCGGCTCAGGTCATGATCTCAGGGTTCTGGAATCAAGCCCTGCATCGGGCTCTCTGCTCAGCAGGGAGCCTGCTTCCTCCTCTCTCTCTGCCTGCCTCTCTGCCTGCTTGTGATCTCTCTGTCAAATAAATAAATAAATAAAATCTTAAAAAAAAAGTTTTTAATTTGATGAAATCCTGTTTTAATTAAATGTTATTAAATTCTATTAATTAACATATAGTGTATTAGTTTCAGTGGTAGAGTTCAGTGATTCATCAGTCTTCTATAACACCCAGTGCTCATTACATCCCATGCCCTCCTTAATGTTCATCACTCCGTTACTCCATCCCCCTACTCCCCTCCCTTCCAGCATCCCTTAGTTTGTTTCCTGTGATTAAGAGTCTCTTATGGTTTGTCTTCCTCTGTGATTTAGTTTTGTTTTGTTTCCAGCCCCCATGCTCTTCTGTTGTTTCTTAAATTCCACATATGAGTGAAATCATATGATAATTGTCATTGATTGGCATTTTGATTAGCATAAATACCCTCTAGTTCTATCCAGGTCATTGCAAATGTCAAGATTTCATTTTTTTGATGGCTTAGTAATATTCCACACCACATCTTCTTTATCCATTCATCTGTTGATGATATCTGGGCTCTTTCCATAGTTTTGCTATTGTGGAGATTGCTGCTATAAATATTGGGGTACAGGTGCCCCTTTAGATCACCAGATTTGGATCTTTGGGATAAATCCCTAGTAATGCAATTGCTGAGTCATAGGGTAGCTCTATTTTCAACCTTTTGAGGAAACTCCATACTTTTTTCTAGAGTTGCTGTACCAGCCTGCATTCAACTAACAGTGTGAGGGGGTTTCCTTTGCTGAAATCCTGTTCATTTTTCTTTTGTCATTATTCCTTTTGGTATCTTGTCTCAAAAACCTTTATTTCTGTTTTTTAAAAAAAGAAGACTTACAGTTAGCTCTTACATTTAGTTCTACAATCTATTTTGAGGTTTGTTGTATTTTTTTTTTTTTTTAATATGCTGTGAGCAGGGGTCCAACCTCAGTTTTTTGATGTGGATGTTCAGTTGTTCCAACATTTGTTGAAAAGACATACCTGCTCCCCACTTAATTATTTTGCTATTCTTGCTGAAAACCAATTGGCCATTAGTGTATGGGTTTATTTTTGGACTCTGAATTGTATTCTATTGATCTGTGGTTCTGTCTTTATGAAAGTACAACACTCTTGATTACTATAGCTTTGCAGTAAGTTTTGAAATCAGTGTGACATTTTCATTTCTTCTTTTTCAAGATTGTTTTGGCTATTCTGAGTCTTTTGCATTTCCCTGTGAATTTTTTTTTTTTTTTTTAAGATTTTATTTTATTTATTTGACAGAGAGAGAGATAGAATCACAAGTAGGCAGAGCAGCAGGCAGAGAGAGAGGGAGAAGCAGGCTCCCCACTGAGCAGAGAGCCCGATGTGGGGCTTGATCCCAGGACCCTGAGATCATGACCTGAGCCGAAGGCAGAGGCCTAACCCACTGAGCCACCCAGGCGCCCCTCCCTGTGAATTTTAATTTGTGAAAAAGCCAGCTGGGATTTTGATAAATCAGTATCAGGAACCTTGTCATCTTAATAATATTAAATCTTATCCATAAACATGGGATGTATATATTTACTTAGGTCTTTTTTAATTGCTTCAGCAATGTATTCAGTATAATTCAGTGTTTTCAGTATGAAAGTCTTGCATTTTTTTCTGGAAATTTATTCCTAAGTATTTCATCCTTTTTAATGCTACTGTACATAGAGAATTGCTTACTTAATTTCATTTTTGGAGTGTTTATTGCTAGGGTATAGAAATGTAATTGATTTTTTTTAAGGTTTTATTTATTTATTTGACAGAGAGAGATCACAAGTAGGCAGAGAGGCAGGCAGAGAGAGAGGAGGAAGCAGGCTCCCCGCCCAGCAGAGAGCCCGATGTGGGTCTCAATCCCAGGACTGTGGGATCATGACCTGAGCTGAAGGCAGAGGCTTTAACCCACTGAGCCACCCAGGCACCCCTAATTGATGTTTTATATTGATCTTATATTGTTTATTATAATAAACAATTTTTATATATAAACAAATATAATTCTTCAGGATTTTCTGTATACAAAATCATGTCCTCTCCAATATCGTTTTACTTCTTTTTTTCCCAGTCTGAATGCTATTTTACTTTTTTTTTTTTTTGCATGATTACCCAGTTAAACAACCTCCAGGATAATGTTGAATCAGAATGGTAGAAGTGGACATCCTTGTCTTATTCCTGATCTTAGAGGAGAAGCTTTCAGTCTTTTTGCCATGAATTGTAATGCTAGCTATGGGTCTTTTACAGATATCCCTTGTCAGAGAAAGTTTCCTTCTTCCAGTTATTGAGTGTGGTTTTTATCCCCCCAACCCAAAAGGGTGCTCAATTTTGTCCACTGCTTTTTTTGTGGACTAATGTAGGGTTTTTGGTCCTTCATTCTATTGAAATGGTATAATGTTGATTGATTTTCATATAGTGAACCAACTTTGCATTTCTTACATAAATCTCACTTTGTCATAGTATATAGCCCTTCTTATAGGTTTTTAAATTGTGTTTGCTAGTATTTTGTTAAGGATTTTTGCACTTATTCATAAAAGATATTGGTGTCTGGTTTTTTTTTTTGTTTGTTTTTTGTTAGTTTTGTGTGTGATATGTTTGTTTAATTTTGGTGTAAATAGTACTGGTCTCATAGAATGAGCTGGAACGTTTTCTCTCCTCATCTAATTTTTGGAGAGTTACTGAAAGTTTAGTGCTAATTCTTTTTGAATTGTTTTGATAAAATTTATGAGGATAGTCATCTGATCTTGGATTTCTCTTTTGGGAATTATTTTTTAATTTTTATTAACATATAATGTATTAATTTCCCCAGGGGTACAAGTCCGTGAATATTCAGGCTTACACATTTCATAACACTCACCATATCACACACCCTCCCCAATGTCCGTAACCCAGCCACCCTCTCCATACTCTCCCTCCCCACAGCAACCCTCAGTTTCTTTTGTGATATAAAGAGTCTCTTATGTTTTTTCTCCTTCCCAATCCCATCTTGTTTCATTTTTTTTCTTCCCTACCCCTCAAGCCCCCCACCCTGTCTCTCAATTTCCTCATATCAGGGAGATCATATGATAATTGTCTTTCTCTGATTGACATATTTCTCTCAGCATAATACCCTCTAGTTTCATCCACGTCATTGCAAATGGCAAGATTTCATTTCTTTTGATGGCTGCATAGTATTCCATTGTGTATGTATGTATGTGTGTGTATATGTATATATATATATATATATATATATATATATATATATATATATATACTTCTTTATCCATTCATCTGTTGATGGACATCTAGGTTCTTTCTATAGTTTGGTTATTGTGGACATTGCTGCTATGAACATTCAGGTGCATGTGCCCCTTCAGATCACTACTTTTGTATTTTTAGGGTATATACCCAGTAGTGCAATTGCTGGGTTGTAGGGTTGCTCTGTTTTCAACTTTTTGAGGAACCTCCATGCTGTTTTCCAGAGTGGCAGCGGTTCAACCTGCATCCCACCAAGAACGTGAGGGTTCTCCTTTCTAGGCATCCTCACTGACATCTGTCATTTTCTGACTTGTTAATTTTAGCCATTCTGACTGGTGTGAGGTGGTATCTCATTGTGGTTTTGATTTGTATTTCCCTGATGCCAAATGATGTGGAGTCCTTTTTCATGTGTCTGTTGGCCATCTGGATGTCTTCTTTGAAGAAATATCTGTTCATGTCCTCTGCCCATTTCTTGATTGGATTATTTGTTCTTTGGCTGTTGAGTTTGATAAGTTCTTTATAGATTCTGGATACTAGCCCTTTATCTGATATGTTATTTGCAAATATCTTTCATTCTGTTAGTTGTCTTTTGGTTTTGTTGACTGTTTCCTTTGCTGTGCAGAAGCTTTTGATCTTGATGAAGTCCCAATAGTTCATTTTTGCCCTTGCTTCCTTTGCCTTTGGCAATGTTTCTAGGAAGAAGTTGCTGTGGCTGAGGTTGAAGAGGTTGCTTCCTGTGGTCTCTTCAAGGATTTTAATGGATTCCTGTCTCACATTGAGGTCTTTCATCCATTTTGAGTCTATTTTTGTGTGTGGTCTAAGGAAATGGTCCAGTTTCATTCTTCTGCCTATGGCTGTCCAATTTGTTGACACCATTTGTTGAAGAGACTGTCTTTTTTCCATTGGACATTCCTTCCTGCTTTGTCAAAGATTAGTTGAGGGTCTATTTTTGGGCTCTCTATTCTGTTCCATGGATCTATGTGTCTGTTTTTGTGCCAGTACCATACTGTTTTAATGATTACAGCTTTTTAATAGAAGTTGAAGTCTGAAATTGTGATGCCACCAACTTTGGCTTTCTTTTTCAACATTCTGCTGGCTATTCGGAGTCTTTTCTGGTTCCATATAAATTTAGGTTATTTGTTCCATTCTTTGAAAAAAAATGGTATTTTGATAGGAATTGCATGAAATGTGTAGATTGCTTTAGATAACATAGACATTTCACAATATTTGTTCTTCTAGTCCATGAGCCTGGAACATTTTTCCATTTCTTTGTGTCTTCCTCAATTTCTTTCATGAGTAATTCAGTTTTCTTTCTTTCTTTCTTTCTTTTTAAGATTTTATTTATTTATTTCAGAGACAGAGATCACAAGTAGGCATAGAGACAGGCAGAGAGAGGAGGAAGCGAAGTAGGCTATCCGCTGAGCAGAGAGCCCGATGTGGGGCTCAATTCCAGGACCCTGGGATCATGGCCTGAGCTGAAGGCAGAGGCTTTAACCCACTGAACCAACCAGGTGCCCCATTCATAGTTTTCTGAGTACAGATTTTTTGCCTCTTTGTTTAGATTTATTCCTAGGTATCTTATGGTTTTGGATGAAATTGTAAATGGGATTGACTCCTTAATTTCTCTTTCTTCTGTCTTATTGTTGGTGTATAGACATGCAACTTATTTCTGTGCATTAATTTTATATCCTGACACTTTACTGAATTCCTGTATGAGTTTTAGCAGTTTTGGAGTGGAGTCTTTTGGATTTTCCACATAAGGTATCATCATCTGCAAAGAGTGAGAGTTTGACTTCTTCTTTGCTGATTTAGATGCCTTTTATTTCTTTTTGTTGTCTGATTGTTGAGTCTAGGAATTCTAGTACTATGTTGAATAGCAGTAGTGATATTGGATAACCTTGACATGTTCCTGACCTTGGGGGAAAAGCTCTCTGTTTTTCCCCGATTTTGAATGATATTTGCTGTGGGTTTTTAATAGATGGCTTTTATGATTTTGAGGTATATACCCTCTATCCCTACACTTTGAAGAGTTTTTTTTTTTTTTAAGATTTTATTTATTTATTTGATAGAGATTACAGGTAGTCAGAGAGGCAGGCAGGGAGAGAGGAGGAAGCAGGCTCCCCATTGAGCAGAGAGCCGGATGTGGGGCTCGATCCCAGGACCCTTAGACCATGACCTGAGCCAAAGGCAGAGGCTTTAACCCACTGAGCCACCCAGGCGCCCCATCATACTTTGAAGAGTTTTGATCAAGAAAGGATGCTGTACTTTTTTTTCCAGCATCTATTGAGATTACCATATGGTTCTTGTTCTTTCATTTATTAATGTATCATGTCACATTGATTGATTTGCAGATGTTGAACCAACCTTGCAGCCCAGGAATAAATCCCAGTTGGTCATGGTGAATAATCCTTTTAATGTACTATTGGATCCTAATGGCTAGTATTTTGGTGGGAATTTTTGCATCTGTGTTCATCAAGGATATTGGTCTGTAATTCTCCTTTTTGATGGTGTCTTTGTCTGTTTTTGGGATCAAGGTAATGCTGGCCTTATTTTGGAAGTTTTCTTTCCATTTCTATTTTTTGGAACAGTTTCAGGAGCATAGGTATTAATTCTTCTTTAAATGTTTGGTAGAATTCCCCTGGGAAGCTGTCTGGCCCTGGGCTCTTGTTTGTTGGGAGTTTTTTATGACTGTTCAATCTCCTTAACTGGTTATAAATGTTTGGTAGAATTCCCCTGGGAAGCTGTCTGGCCCTGGGCTCTTGTTTGTTGGGAGTTTTTTATGACTGTTCAATCTCCTTAACTGGTTATGGGTCTGTTCAGGTTTTCTATTTCTTCCTGGTTCAGTTTTGGTAGTTCATACGTCTCTAGGACATTTCTTCCAGATTGTCAAATTTGCTGGCGTATAGTTGCTCATAATATGTTCTTATAATTGTTTGTATTTCTTTGGTGTTGGTTGTGATCTCTCCTCTTTCATTCATGATTTTATTGATTGGGGTCCTTTCTCTTTTCTTTTGATAAGTCTGGCCAGGGGTTTATCAATCTTATTAATTCTTTCAAAGAACCGGCTCCTAGTTTTCTTGATTTGTTCTACTGTTCTTTTGGTTTCTATTTCATTGATTTCTTCTCTGGTCTTCATGATTTCTCTTCTTCTGCTGGTTTTAGGCTTTCTTTGCTGTTCTTTCTCCAGCTCCTTTAGGTATTCAGTTAGGTTGTGTTTTTGAGACCTTTCTTGTTTCTTGAGAAAGGCTTGTGTCCCTGTATACTTTCCTCTCAGGACTGCCTTTGCTGTGTCCCACAGATACTGAAAGTTGTGTTTTCGTTTTCACTTGTTTCCATGAATTTTTTCAATTCTTCTTTAATTTCCTGGTTGACCCCTTCATTCTTTAGTAGGATGCTCTTTAGCTTCCATGTATTTGGGTTCTTTCTAAGTTTCCTCTTGTGATTGAGTTCTAGCTTCAGAGCATTGTGGTCTGAAAATATGCAGGGAATGATCCCTCTCTTTTGGTACCAGTCGAGACCTGATTTGTGACCCAGAATGTGATCTATTCTGGAGAATGTTCCATGTGCAGTAGAGAAGAATGTATATTCTGTTGCTTTGGGATGGAATGTCCTGAATATATCTGTGATGTCCATCTGGTCCAGTGTGTCATTTAAGGCCTTTATTTTCTTACTGATCTTTTGCTTGGATTATCTGTCCATTTCAGTGAGGGGAGTGTTAAAGTCCCCTACTATTATTGCATTATTGTTGATGTGTTTCTTTGATTTTGTTATTAATTGGTTTATATAGTTGGCTGCTCCCATGTTAGGGGCATAGATAAAGAAAATTGTTAGATCTTCTTGTTGAATAGACCCTTTGAGTATGGTATAGAGTCCTTCCTCATCTCTTATTATAGTCTTTGGCTTAAAATCTAATTGATCTGATATAAGGATTGCCACCCCAGCTTTCTTTTGATGTCCATTAGCATGGTAAATTGTTTTCCACGCCCTCATTTTAAATCTGGAGGTGTCTTTGGTTCTGAAATGACTTTCTTATAGATAGCATATTGATGGGTCTTGTTTTTTTTTTTTTAAATCCATTCTCATACCCTGTGTTTTTTGATTCGGGCACTTAGCCCATTTACATTCAAGGTAACTATTGAAAAATATGAATTTAGTGCCATTGTATTGCCTGTAAGGTGACTGTTAACTGTATGTTGTCTCTGTACCTTTCTTGTCTACTACTATTAGGCTCTCTTTTCTTAGAGGACCCCTCTCAATATTTCCTGTAGGGCTGGTTTGGTGTTTGCAAATTCTTTTAATTTTTGTTTGTCCTGGAAGCTTTTTATCTATTCTTCTATTTTCAATGATAGCCCAGCTGGATATAATATTCTTTTTTTTTTTTTGAAAGATTTTATTTATTTATTTGATAGAGATCACAAGTAGGCAGAGAGGCAGGCAGAGAGGAGGAAGCAGACTTCCCGCTGAGCAGAGAGCCCAATGCAGAGCTCGATCCCAGGACCATGGGATCATGACCTGAGCTGAAGGCAGAGGCTTTAATCCATTGAGCCACCCACTCACCCTATGGATATAGTATTCTTGGCTGCATATTTTTCTCATTTAGTGCTCTGAATATATCATGCCAGTTCTTTCTGGCCTGCCAGGTCTCTGTGGATAAGTCTGCTGCCAATCTAATATTCCTACCATTGTATGTTCAGACTTCTTGTCCCACGCTGCTTTCAGGATTTTCTCTTTGTCCCTAAGACTTGTAGGTTTTACTAATATATGACAGCGTGTAGACCTATTTTTATTGATTTTGAGGGGGGTTCTCTGTGCCTCCTGAATTTTCATGCTCATTCCCTTTGTCATATTAGGGAAATTCTCTGCTCTAATTAGATCCAGTATACCTTCTGCCCCTCTCTGTCTTTCTTTTACTGGAATCCCAATTATTCTAATATTGTTTACTCTTATGATTTCACTTATTTCTCAAATTCTCCCCTTGTGGTCCAGAAGTTGTTTGTCTTTCTTTTGCTCAGCTTCTTTATTCTCTGTCATTTGGTGTTCTACATCACTAATTCTCTCTTCTGCTTCATTTATCCTAGCAGTAAGAACCTTCATTTTTTATTGCACCTCATTAATAGCTTTTTTGATTTCAATTTGGTTAGATTTTAGTTCTTTTACTTTTTTAGAAAGGGATTGTATTTCTCCAGAAAGGGTTTCTCTAATCTCTTCTATGCCTTTTTCGAACCTAGCTAGCACCTTGAAAATTGTCATTTTGAACTCTAGATCTGACATATTACCAATGTCCTTATTGATTAGGTCCCTAGCCATTGGTACTGCCTCTTGTTCTTTTTTTTTTTTGTGGTGAGTTTCTCCGTCTTGTCATTTTATCCAGATAAGAATATATGAACGAGAGAATAATACACTAAAAGTGTGGCAAAGACCCCAGAAAAATGTATGCTAACCAAATCAGAAGAGACCCAAAACTGGGGGGAGAAGAAAAGGGGAAAAAAGAAAAAAAAAATACATACACACACACACACACACACACACACACACATACACACACACATATATATAATCTCAGACTGGTGGTAAGAACAAAGCCGCCCACTTGATTTTGGGGCTATTCTGGTCTCTTAGAAGAAACTACCTCCCAAAACTTTAAAGAAAGAAAAACATATATATACACAAAAATAATAGTGAACACGATGAAGGGATGGAATATGACTGTAAAGATGAACATTAAAAAAAAATTATGAAAAAGGAATGATAAGATAAGTTGGTTGGAAAAAGGAAAAAAGAAAAAAAAAGAATGTGCTCAGGCTGGAGACTAGAACAAAGCCATGCGCTAGATTTAGGGTATATTTTGATCTGTTGGAAGAAATTGTATCCCAAAATTTTAACAAAAATAAAAAAACCTGTATGTATACAAAAAATAAGGTTAAATATGATGAAGGGTTAAAATATGACTATAACAATGAAGGCTAAGCGGGGGTGGAGCCCTCGCAGGGACATTGTGGTCTCAGGTATGTATAATTGACATAAAACGTTAGTTTCAGGTGTATAGTATGATTTGGTGTTTGTTTAAATTGTGAAATGCCCACAATAAGTATAGTCAACATCTGTCACCATACATAATTTTTTTTTTTTGTCTTGAGATAAGAACTTTTAAGATCTACTCTCCTAGCAAATTTCAGATATACACTGCAGTATTATTAACGAGAGTCATCATGTTGTGCATTACATCTCCATGACATTTATTTTATAACTGGAAGTTTGTACCTTTTGATCCGCTTTATCCATTTTACCCTTCTACCTTGCCTCTGACAATCATCAGTCTGTTCTCTTTATCTATGAACTTATTGTTATTTATGATTCCACATATCAGTGAGATCATATAATATTTGTCTTTCTGTGTTTGACTTATTTCATTTAGCATAATGCCCTCAGGTCCATCGTGTCACAGATGGCATGATTTCATTTTTTTTATGGCTGAATGATATTCCATTATTTGTATATTGTAGATTTTCTTTATCTACCAATCAGTGGACACTTAGGTTATTTTGATATCTTGGCTACTGTAAATAATGCAGCAATGAACCTGGAGGCACCTTTATTCCCTTTATGGTTGAATAATATTCCAGTGTTTGTATATACCACAGTTTGTTTACTTATCCATTGATGAATATTTGTATTATTTTTACCATTAAGTTCTTGTGAATCATGTTACTCTAAACCTGTATGTGCATTACATGTAGTTGTCTGAGTACCTGTTTTCAGTTCTATCGGGCAATACTTAGAAGTGGACTCTTGGGTCATAATGATAATTCAGTGTTTAACTTTTTGAGGAACTGCCATATTGTTTTCCACAGAAATCCTCTGATTTTCCTCTGATTTTTAATCTTCTGATTAAGCCTTTGGTTAATTTCTGGGATGAAAAAGCCCGATTTTGACTATTTTTGCTGTTCTCTTTTATGAAGGAGGCAATATTTGTAGTTTCTTATTTTACCATTCCCTATGACTTTACCTTGTTGTTGGCATTTAAAAAATTAACATTGTCCTTTTTTTCCCTTTTTTTTTTTCCAGTCATCTTTTTTGTGGTTCTCTGCAGCCCCTGTTTAAATCATTCACCATTCACCTGATACTTCCACCTTTCTAAATCCTCAGTCTTAGAGAAAGAACTTGCTTCTGAACTAACAGGCCACTTTTAGGTTGAATTGCCATCCTGCTCATCTCTACTTTGTGAATTCTTCAACAATCCTGCTCTTGGGAGCAAAGGGCAAGAGAAAATGGTTGAAAATGACTGACAATAGTCCTCCTGAGTCCTAGGATTACAGGGTTCTCATATTTGCTGTAATAGTACACTTCAGTGGCTCCCTGACTTAAAGAAAATTGTGTGTTCCTCAGGTTTGAACATTTCCTGCTTCTTGCCTCAGCCCACTTTCCTTTGTTAAATTTATTTCTAACTCCTAGAGAATCATTTTCCTTTCACAAATATTTAAGACTTGTGTGCCATGACTACTCTAGGAATTTGGGAGAAATCAATGAACAAAACAGACAAAAACAAACAAAACAAGCTAAAAAATGAAACAGAACTTCTCCAGTGGAAAGAACTGACAGTCCAGTGGAGAAAGAAAGGTCTATAACATTATATGTGTATACACATGCACACACATACACACATACATATATGTAATATATAATACATATATAATATAATTGTGTAATAATTAAATATAATAACATTTTTCGGTGATACAGAAGGTGATGTTATGAAATTAGGAAGAATCTAATAGAGCAGGGTCATAGGGTCGAATGTTGGGTGGGTAGGAGTGTTGTAATTTCAGATTGGATGATCAGGGCAAGTCTTATGGTAAAGGGAAATTCAGACATGGTGTTAAAGGAGATAGAAGTGTTAGCCATGGCGACATCTGGGAGAAAAGAATTTCATGCAGAGCCTAAAGGGAACAACAGGGAAGACACTGTGGCTGGATTGCAGGGAATGAGTGTTAGAATAATGGAAAAAGAAGTCAGAGACGTAGAAAAAGTGAAAATGGTAATGAGGTTCTGTAAATTGCTTTTCCTTAGTCCAGTCTACAGAAATAATCCTGTCTTTTGAAAGAACAACCTTGGTTTAATAGTTTTTCCCATTTCAGACTCCCAGGCTAGATTAGACCCCATTTTTATACTCCTCTACCATCTTGAACTTATTTATGAACAAATATTTATTAAAAAAGTTATGAAAACATTTTGTTTTTCTTAGTTGTCCTAAGGTGAATATAAATGTTTAGTGTAGTTTTAAGGATCCTGTGAAGCTCTCATTTCTCCCAAGGATGTGTTTAATGGGCATTAAATCCTAAGGCAGCAAATGTGTGGGGTTAATGGAAGAGAAGGGAAGGAGAGTAGTGGGAAAGAGACATGAGTGCTATGGATGGGGAAGGAGTGAAGGGATAGGGATAGGAATTTGGAGGAGTGGTATAGGGGGTGAAAAGAGTCAGAGGCAAGGAAAGATTGTGAGGATAGATATCAAAGGAGTCCGGTTAGCCTGCTCTCAGGAGGCTACTCAAGAAAGACTGATGCCTGAAAAAAAGCTGGTGTGTAGCTATAAAAAAAAACCCATGAAGAAGGCCATTGTTTAAATGCATAGGAATAACCTGGGAGATGATTTATCATCCCCTGCCATCTCAGCTGTCTTTGGCATGAAATCTCATTAACTCCTTCCACAGCCCTTGGCAGTTTCATTGATAGGGGATATGAAGTGGTTTTGAGGATTAACTCCTTAGATCTACTAAGTCTTTGACATGTTCAACCTCATGACCCCAGGTATCTTAAGATTCTGGTAAATTGTAGAAAATAAAGGTACCAGAAGAGAAGTGATAAGAAAATTCCCATGGTCTGGGGCACCTGTGTGGTTCAGAGGGTTAAGCTTCTGCCTTTGGTTCAAGTCATGATCCCAGGGTCCTGGGATCCACCCCCACATCGGCTTAAAGTTAATCGGTATGGTAACAGCTATAAAATCCTACTAAGGGCTTCCTGGGTGGCTTAGTTGGTTAAGCAGCTGCCTTCTGTTCAGGTCATGATCCCAGGGTCCTGGGATCCAGCTCCACATCGGCCTCCTTGCTCAGGAGCGAGTCTGCTTCTCCCCTACGTGCCACTCCCCCTGCTTGTGCCTGTTCACTCTCTCTCTCAAATAAGTAAATAAAATCTTTAATAAAATAAAATAAAATCCTACCAAGATCAGGTGGGTAAAAAGTCCTACAATGTTCCTGGAACCCAGTTTATTTTTATTCTTTTTTAACAACAGAATTTGTTCTCATAGTTTTGGAGGTTGGAAAATTCAAGATCAAGGTGCTAGCTGACTTGCCTTGCTTCCTTCAGGCCTGTAGACTGCCACATTCTCACTGTGTCTTCACATAGTATAGGTGGGAGATAGAGAAGAAGCAAGCTCTCTGATATCTCTTCTTGGTACTAATCCCATCATGAGGGTTCCACCCTCATGAATTTATCTAAATCTAATTAGATGGGAACCCAAAGTTTCCCAAAGTTTCATCTCCAGATACTATCACACTGGGAGTTAGGATTTCAACATATGAATTTTGAAGGGACACAGTTTGGTCCATAGCATAACTTAAAATGTACTCTTTAAAATTGGGGGAGTCATTTAACATGTAGGAATAGTGGAATGATATAATTACAGAGGTGTTTTAAGATTCATCTAGTGAAAAAAAAAAAGATTCATCTAGTGGTGGTATGCAGTTGGTGATAATTTGAAGGACAGAGAGATGAGATAATTTGAAGCCTAGTACAGATGCACAAACATGAAGTAACGGGTGGACTCAAACCTAGAAATTGGAGAGAGGAGCTTTAATAGGAATGGGAATGTAAGGTAGTTAGAATGACAAATGCTCTAAAAAGTTACTTAGAACCACTAAGAAGTTTCTGTGAATAATTTGATAGAGGTTGGAGGAGGTTTGAACAGTTTTTATAAAATACGAGGAGATTAAAATTGAATCCAATATGACTCTGATCCTTTGAGACTAAGAACTTAATAGCATCATCACTAGAAATTTAGACATTCATTAAGTTAGAATAGTGGGAAGAACACAGAACTAGAATTCAGGAATCATGAATTTTAGTGCTAACTCTGTCTCCAGACCTTACATGTAACTTTAGGTGAATCATAAATTTTTCTAGGTTTTAAAAGTCTATCCTCAGATAATTCTGATAGTCATATTAATTGTCAAATTAGATTTTATTCTATTTTTTATTTAAATTTTTTACTTTTTAACTCCCACATTTTAAATTTTATTCTGATTTTTATGATAGGGAGAATATTAATAATTTCTTTTAAAAAAAGTTTGTTTATTTATTTAACAGAGATCACAAGTAGGCAGAGAGGTGGGCAGAGAGAAAAAGGGGGGACCAGGAGCCCAATGTGTGGCTTGATCCTGGACCCTGAGATCATGACCTGAGCCTAAGGCCTCTAGAGGCTTAACCCACTGAGCCATCCAGGTGCCCCAGGATATTAATAATGTCAATTTAAAATTATTTCTTGAGAGGGGTATTATAGCATCATGTAGAATTACCTAGAAGACAGTTACTAGAAATGTGGAAGTTGATATCAGGAGATTAAATTAGGGTAGAAGTTCTCCCATAGAACATTTTTTGATGACACAAATGGGGATTTCTACTAGCATCTCCTAAGTAGAGGTCAGGGATACTGCTACAAATCCTAAATGCACCCAGCACCACCCCCCTACAACAAAGAATTATCTGGTCCATACATGTCTGTGGTGCTTATGTTGGGAAACAGTGTACTAGGTGGCATCATCCTGGAGTTAGATGATGAAGTTGTATATAGACCAAACCAATTTCTGTGACTCTTAAAGAACAGTGTTTTCAGATATGCCTTGTATGTTTTCTTGCATTACATATCTCCTAATTATGTACTTGATCTTAGTTTTAAGAAGGTTGTAAATCACTGTTCATGGCACACTAGACTGTAAACTTCATGCATTCACCACTTTCTACTTAGTGCTTGGTAGTATCATACCATTGTTGGCCAAGCAAATTATAATTGTTAAACAAGTGATGAAAATAAGAAATAACTTTTCTTTTTTTTTTTTTTTTAAGATATTGTTTATTTGACAGAGAAAGATCACAAGCAGTCAAAGAGGCAGAGAGAGAGAGGAAGGGAAGCAGGCTCCCTGCTGAGCAGAGAGCCAGATGTGGGGCTCGATCCCAGGACTATGGGATCATGACCTGAGCCGAAGGCAGAGGCTTTAACCTACTAAGACACCCAGGGGCCCCAACTTTTCTTATTTTAAAAAAATTTCTTTTTTGGGACGCCTGGGTGGCTCAGTTGGTTAAGCAGCTGCCTTCGGCTCAGGTCATGATCCCAGGGTTCAGGGATCGAGTCCCGCATCGGGTTCCTTGCTCGGCAGGGAGCCCGCTTCTCTCTCTGCCTCTGCCTGTCTCTCTGCCTGCTTGTGTGTACTCTCTCTCTCTCTCTCTCTCTGGCAAATAAATTTAAAAAAAAAAAATTTTCTTTTTTGACTTACTTTGAAGTCGGTATACATCTCAGGATTAAATATCTAGGTGTTCCCAAATTATATGCTGATATGCTAATTAAACTAATTTGAGATACATGGCATGTATTTGATGCCACTTTAATTTTTCTAATTTTTTTTAATTTATTTATTTGTTAGAGCGAGCGAGAGAGCACAGGCAGACAGAGTGGTAGGGAGAGGCAGAGGGAGAAGCAGGCTCCCCGCCGAGCAAGGAGCCCGATGTGGGACTCGATCCCAGTACGCTGGGATCATGACCTGAGCCAAAGGCAGCCACTTAACCAACTGAGCCACCCAGGCGTCCCTATGCCACTTTAATTTTTATAGATGGGGTTTGAAGGGTCTATATGGGGTTGCAATGAATTCTGACGTTAGGTTTTCAGAAACTGGTAAGTTATGATCCATAATTTAAATTACCTACATCTTGCTAGCCTGAAACAAATGTTTTTCAAACCTTTAGTAGTGAGCCATTGATGAGTCATAATTGATTAGAATAAGTATCCATGTAGTGAAGCAATTGTTATTTATATGTTTATGTAGTGAGTTTCCATATTATATGTTGTTGTTTTTGCTATGCTGTGATAAAAATGTTTTAAAAAGCTAGAAGCTTTCAGTCCTTCATAGGCCTACAGAATATCTGATATGGACAAGGTTCTAAGTAAATCATAGAAAATACAGAATTAAAGGAGTACAGTCTATTCTACAAATACATATTCTTATTAATGAAAGTTATTTTTAATCCATACTATTAACAGATTCTTTATTTGTTGAACTCCCATATTGTGCCAGGCCCTCTTTGTGCTGGGGATACAGCAGTCAACAAAAAATAATCTCTGTCCTTTGAAATTTACATTTTACTGGATAGACAGTAGAAAATAATCAAGTGGATAAAGTTTATAATATGTTAGGTGGTGATAAGGACTTGAAGGTTGAGGGGAAGGGAAGAGAGATTGGCAATGTGAATTAGCAGTTGTTTGGAGTATTTGAGAACCTCTTTGAGAAGACTTGCAACAGAAGTCTGAAGATGGTGAGGATTCAGCTCTGCAGGTATCTGGATGGTGAACATTCACATTAGAAGGACAGCAAATACAGGGCTCTAAGCAAGTAAAGTAATGAATGTGTTCAAGGGAATTGCAAGACAGTTTGGTTAGAATGAAGTGGATGGGGGGAGGAGTAGGACATGCTGCAAGGCAGTATGTAGGCTTGGAAGCATGGTCTAATAGGCATTGAAGATATTAGAAGCACTTGGCCTTTTACTGAGTGAATGAGAAAGCCATTGGAGGGTTTTGAGCTGAGCAGTGATATGTGATTTGACAGAATTACTTTGCCTGTCATGTGGAAATGAGCCTGAGGTGGGCTGAGGGAGGCAGTTCTGTTGGATTTAAGTTAAGTGGGAAAGTCAGGATTAGAAGGAGAAATTTAGGAGACACTAAATGGACTATAATGAAGGCCTTGAGTTGGTGTGAGATTATCAAGAGTTTGTTCTCAATTTGCTAGGCATGTGCTAAGCACTTGACATTGAAGTATGCTGTTTGTCGACAGTTGTTAGGTACTCTTATTCTGTTCTTTGAATTTGACTCTTCTTTTCTATATTAATATTTATGAAATTATGAATCAGTTGAGATATGTACATTTACTATAAAATTTTCTCTAAGTCAGCTACAAAATAAGGTACCATTGAATTCTTGGTGGTTTTTGAAAAAGAGTTGTTACCTTAAGTCTAAGAAGTAAGAGGTTTCGCCTTTAAGATAAAACACATTTAGAAGTTTTGAACTTGCCAAAGAAGATGCAGCTGGTTTGCGGCTGACTTAGAATTCCAGCTTAATCTTCTCTGACCCCAAAGCCCATGTTTCTAAACACTGAACAATGGTGCCTTTGTAAAATAATATATCCTTTACATATGATTTCACCTAGTGATTAGTCAATAGTTTTTTCCTCTTTTTTTAATAGAAGAAATAGTAATCAGCTTAAGGCAAAGGCATGATTCTAGAGTTGCACAGACTTATAATAATAGTAGGCTTTAAGCTGTCATTTATCCTCTGTGAATTCTAGTAGTCTTATAAAATAAGGGTGTTTATAACTACCTTAGAGTTTTGGAGAGAATTAAATAAGATAATGCATTTTTCTGTACTTACTGATGTGTAGTGTGTTTGTACTTAGGTGGCAGTTTATATAAAGAAAGCACTGGGACTGTGGCCACACCTTCAAGCATAAAAAAAAAAAAAATAGAAAATGGAACAGCCATGTATGTTATGTGAGGAAGAGCAAGAGCCAGACCCACAGCAGAACACAGAAGAAACCAAAAAAGTAGATGATGAAGATGCTGAGCTCATCTTTGTTGGGGTGGAACATGTAAATGACGATGCTGAGCTGATCTTTGTTGGGGTGACTTCAAATTCAAAACCAGTTGTTTCAAACATTTTGAACAGAGTCACCCCAGGTTCATGTTCAAGGAGAAAAAAGTATGGTCACCTCAGAAAAGGTCCTACTCACAAATTGCCACCTATAAGTCATGTGACCTCTGTATCAGAAGCAGTCACTGCCTTGCCAGTTTCTGAATCTGAATCAAGATCAACAGTTAGTCCCATTATTATTGAGCCTTTGTCTAAACCTGATTTTAAAAATAATTCACAAATTGTGCCTAATAGCTGTTCGGACTTATGTTCTCCTTTGATTACATTCACAAATTCATTACAGCATCCAGTAGGAGAAGCACTTTTTGTAGGAGATATGAATAAAAGTCCTTGCATATCAAAGCAACTTTCCACTGCTGAAGTAAATGATATAAATCCCAAAAGGCCTAAACTCAGTGATGGAATCATAGAGGGACATGCTTCAGCTTTGTCCCCTTCAGGTAACTTTCATACAATGACTTCACAGCAAAGCACAGACTCAAACAGTGTTCATACCTCATTAAGCCATGTTCAGAATGGACATGACTTAGAATGGAGCCATGGAGCCATGGTTCAGAATGGAGCACCTTTTGCAACACCTTTTCCAAAGGACAGTGTCCATTTTAAGCCTATAAATCCTGTAAAGGAAAATAGACCGGCAAAAACAGAGTTTTTGAGTCTAGCAAGTCAAAACCAGGTTGTTGATCCCAAGAAAGGAAGTCTGGTCATACTACTTCGTGACTTTTATTATGGGCAACATAAAGGAGATGGTCAGCCAGAACAAAAGACTCACACAACCTTTAAATGCCTCAGCTGCTTGAAAATTCTAAAAAATGTCAAGTTTATGAATCACATGAAGCACCATCTGGAACTTGAGAAGCAGAGGGGTGACAGCTGGGAAAGCCACACCACCTGCCAGCACTGCCACCGACAGTTTCCCACTCCCTTCGAGCTGCAATGTCACATCGAAAGTGTACACACTACCCAGGAGCCTTCTGCTGTCTGTAAAATTTGTGAATTGTCATTCAAAACAGATCAGGTCCTCTTACAGCACATGAAGGACAATCATAAGCCTGGCGAAATGCCCTATGTGTGCCAGGTTTGCAATTACAGATCATCAGCCTTTGCTGATGTGGAAACACATTTCAGAAAATGCCATGAAAACACTAAGAATTTGCTCTGTCCATTCTGTCTCAAAATTTTCAAAACTGCAACACCGTACATGTGTCATTATAGGGGACACTGGGAAAAGAGTGTTCACCAGTGTTCCAAATGCCGGCTACAGTTTTTAACTTTCAAGGAGAAAATGGAGCACAAGACCCAGTGTCATCAAATGTTTAAAAAGCCTAAGCAACTAGAGGGATTGCCCCCTGAAACAAAGGTTGTTATTCAGGTGTCGCTGGGACCTCTTCAACCAGGATCAGTGGAAGTAGCATCTGTTACTGTGAGCACGTCTGATTCTGAACCATCAGCCCCCAAGTTTAAAAGTAGAATTTCAAAAAAACCTCGTTAATTCTAGTTTCAGTAAACCTAAAGCAGGTATTTCAATAAAAGTAAAGATACGCCATTAAAAAAAACATACATTATTTAGTAACATCAAAAATAGTGAAACCAATGAGTCATTGATGAGTTTCTTTTTAAATTCATGAAATACAGTATTGTCTGATCTGAATTTTGAGATGTTATTTAAAAATTTGTTAACTGGTTTTCATGTACTGTATCTGGCTTAACACATAAAAGATGTTTTTTGTGTGTGTGTGTGTGAGAGAGAGAGAGAGAAGAAAGTGGATACCTATTTATTATTTTGATATTTCATGTTACTTGTAAGTTTGAAAGCTCTAATTTCTGTATATAGAACCTATAGAGTTTTTTTTAAGTACTTAATTTTATCTTCAACTTTTTCCATGCCTTGAAGATTTCAATATTAACTCTAGTCAGACTTGAATGACTTTGTTACATCATTGTCCCATTTGCTGCTGAGCTCCCAGAAGTGTCTTGTCTTGAGCTGATCTAAAGTAATCTGACTCTGAGACCCTGAGCGTGGAGAAGTTGAGGAACAAGGTGTGGCATGAATGGGAACCAGAAACTGAACTGAGAGGTTAGTCACTGGAGAGCAGTGGCTTCTAGTGGCTTCTTATTCTGGTTGAGGGCATGTGCTCACACATGCATGCACACATGAGCGTGCGCGTGCGCGCGCGCACACACACACAGACACACACACACACACAGACACACATGTGCACACACATTCACTCTAGTCTTGGAGCCAAGGCAGTAGGAATACTGTCTCAGAGTGTCTTTTCTTACCACAAAAACATCCAAGGAAGCAAAACTATTAAAAATAAAATGCTTTGCATTTTGGCAAGGAACTTGGCAAGGAACCTCTGCAGACATGAAACAATCACTGTATCAGCTGGCTTCAGATGGAAAAGCAGGGGTAATGAATAGAATCGGGTCTGGTGCCAGTGAACCTCCTGTTGAGTGATCCAAAAGGGAATTCAGTTTGTTCCCTTCCCTCTCCCTTCTGGCTGCCTTTATACCTCTCAGTCAGAACAGTAAAGCAAGTAAAGTTTCTCAAGGGAAAGAAGCCCTGACTTCCATAGTTTGAACTGCACTGGACCCATAATTTGAGCTGAAAAGGGCCAAACAAATGGTATCTATCTAGTTCAAGGACTAGGCTAAATTTAGTTTTCTTACTATTAAGCTGGAATGGCAGTTGTCCAAGAATCGTAGGTACAGTGGATAAAAGCAGCCCATGGTGACTGAGTAAAATTAAGCCCATTATAGGGCTTTTCCTTATATTTTTCCCATGTACGTGTATCTTAGCCCAGTTGAACATGTGAAATCTGCAATTTTGTTTCTTGCCTTAGACATGAATGTATTACAGTTAACAGCTATTTTATGTTGTGTGTATAATTTCCCTTATCAACCTAGTTGAATTTAAAGTTGTCCTTGATACAATCCGATGTATAAGAAATGTCGTTATTTCATTAGGTATTAGTTCTTAGAGTTATTGCTTTTCAACTAATCTATCCAGCGGTCAAGTCCTTGACTATGCTGTGGGGGAGAACCTTTTCCCCTTGCTATTTCCAAGGATTTTCACATAACTAGAGTGCTCTCTGAGTATTGGTTCCTGAACATCACCCTTGGCTGTTTCTGTGGGTTCCCAGGACTGAGTCTCCCGGGTATCTAATGCCATCCTTTCTTTCTCCACCTTGATTCATGTACTGAGAAGCCTCTGTACATGACTTAAGGAATCCAGGATGTTGTCCATATACCTGAGCAAGGAGAAATCCATTTTCTTTTCCCTTGCTTTCTCCTCTTTTTTAATGGTACATTATCTCTCCCCATTTCTTTCTTCCTCCTCAATCTTGTTAAATTACCTAAGCTTTCTTTCACAGAAAGCTGGGAAGTGATAGTCGTCAGAAGCTTAGATCCTTTCTAGAATTGGGAAGGAGGACAGATAACAAACAAGAAGTTGCGAGTTTATTGTCTGTGTTTTAAAGAATTTCCCGAGTGTAGATTCTGTTGTATTTATTTGCTCAGTGCTTGATTGATTGATTTGCACTTTGAACATTTTAATAGGCCTTTTTATTAGTTTGCTTGGGCCAAGGCACTTTGTTAATATTTTAGCCTGAACCTATTTCTTTAGGTGGACAGAGAGAGTGTGTATGTGTGAGTGAATGAGAGAGAGAGAGAGAGAGTGTGTGTGTGTGTGTGTGTGTGTGTGTATGCTCATTGTTTTAGTCTCAGGTGGAAACTTGTGTATAAATAGATATGCAGACTTTTGCATACTTATCTCCCTATTCTGTCCTATAACAGAAATTCTGTCTTGAAAACAGTGAAAATATGAAATATTTTAGTTCTGTCTTTTTGTAGTTGCTTGGTATTATCAACACTGTTAACTCTTGTTTGCTATTTACCTAAAGTATGACCCTAAGGAGTACAAATTGTTATTTATTGCCAACTACAGGTTCTGGTGTTATGGCCCCTGTCTACCTCCTCTTGCTTTTCCATTCTCTGCCATGCTACTCAACCATTTTTCCCAGTGGCGCACTATTTTTGACACACTGGCCTTGCTTTTCTTTAAGCAAATCACATTTTTTCCTGTTCCAAAGACTTTGCAACTGCTCTTCTCTTAGAATGCTTTTCTCCTAGGCCTGCATGGCTTGCTACCTCGCTTAATTGTTTGATACTTCCTTTGGTTTATTGAGCTTCACCAATGTTCTTAAAAGATACTGACAATGAAATCTCCCTTCACCTTCTTACTCCTCCTCCTTTTAAAGGCACTTTAAGCCTCCCCACTCCCTTTCCCTCTCCAATCTGGTTAAATTTCCTAGGTTTTCACAAAAAGCTAGGAGAGATAATCACCAAAAGCTTTGCTTCTCTTAGAATTGAGCTAGCTTGAGTCAATTTCTGTGCCTGTAATCAAAAGAAACTGAATATAGTGAGTTCAGTTCTTTCAGGAGCTTTCTCTGTTTTTCTATTGATACCTCTCTATTTTTTTAAGGCGATGTCACTTTGTTCTGTTTACAAATATATTGAATATCTGTCAAGATTACTATTTTGTTATTACCCTTTGTGAATTTCCATGTCTATTTTGCTTGCTTGTTCTTTCAGATGAAATTTATTATTTTGTTAATGTTGCCAAAAATTGTAAGTAAAATAGCAATTGTAGTAATAAAATTTTTTTGAAAAAAAAAAAAGTTTCATTTTATTATCTTTTCACCAGTAAAGTTTAAGTTAATTTTTATTTGGTACCATTATGCAGACTCTTTGCCTTCTTGCCACTTGTATTTATTTTTAATCATATTGCATTGGCCAGAACTTCAAAACAGTGAGATGTAAATGAAGTTTTCTGTTCTTCGTTTTAGTGAGAAATGCTTTACCATTAAAGGTAATGCTCAGATTGCTTAATGAATTTCTGCCTTTATAATTTTTAAAGAAAATTGCTTAGTTTTATTGGATAATTTATAACATCTATTGAGACAGTCATTTACATTTTCTTTACTATCCTAAAGTTATGCTGAGCCTGATTCACAACCTTTCTATTAGAAACCTTAGTCTCTCTCTTTCTCTTTCTCTCTCTTTTTTAAAACATTTTATTTATTTGAGAGAGTGAGCAAGGGAGAGAACCCAAGCATTGAGAGGGGAGAGGCAGAGGGACCGGCAGATTTACCACTGAGCGGGGAGCTAGGCACAGGGCTTGATTCCAGGACCCTGAGATCATGACCTGACCCAAAGGCATATATATGTTTAACCAACTGAGCCATCCATGTGTCCTGAAACCTTCCTTTCCTGAAGTAATATTTCCACTTGTGGTTGAATATTATCTTCTTCTCAGAATCTCATTCCTTTTCGCATTTCTGATTTTGAAATGTATTTTTCCCTTCATTAAATTTGCCACAGTTTTATCAGTGTTTTTCATTTCCTTTTTCTAAGGAGCAACCCTTGATTTATTATCCCAACTAATTTTGTTTTCTCTATTTTTGTCTTGATTCATTATACACCTCTACTTTCTTTAGCATTGTTCTTTTTATTTTTTGTAAAGAACTTTTAAAAGATTTTTTTTCTTTAATAAAGGATTTAAACTTTGCCTACCTTTGTTTACAGCTTTGAATCCCAAATATTTTGATGGCATATTTTCATTTTTATTGAAGTCTTCATTCTACATACTTTTTTGAGTAAGTCGATTCCAAAGGTTTGCAGCTGAATGTTTTAGACTGAATTTACAGTTTATTGTGAATCGAATTTTCCGTGGAGCTTTGAGGGTATGCACTGTGGGTAAACACTAAGTGTCTTTACATACACACATCCTTTTCAAATTACTACATGGGTTATTAAAAAATATTTGATAAAAATATGAACTGTTTTAATTCTAGAAATCTGTCCCCCCACAATGAATATAGTATAAAAGGTAGAAGTATGAAAATACTCATTTGAAAGAAATTTCTAATAATAAAACTTGGAAATGTTAAAAATTATTCATGACATCTAGGTTGTAGAATAAAGAATTTGATCAAATATCAAGGGTGGTCAGATATCAATAGTGGGGAGTTTTCCCCAAATTGACCCAGCAGGATTCTTGCTAAAACTGGCCTAAAGGCAGAGCCCAAGGTGGGAGTATATTATCTATTGCTTTATAACAAATTACCACAGATTATCACAAAACTAAAAGCTTTAAAAAATTATCATCTCCCATTGTTTCTGAGAGTTGGGAATCCAGGAGCATCTTAGTTGGGTTGTTGTGGCTCAGAGTTCCAGGAGGTACAGTCACCTAAAGGCCTGACTGAGCCTGGAGGAATTGCTTCCAAGATGGGTCACTCGCATGGCTATTGACAGGAGACTCCAGTTCCTTGCTCATTGTTGGGAGAAAGCCTCAGTTCCTCCGTATGAGCCTCTCTACTGGGTTACCTAACTGTTCTCAGGACATGCCTAGCTGGCTTCTAGAACAAGTATTCTAAAGGAGTGAGCAAGGAGGTGCACTGTACACCATCTTTTATGACCTAGTCTCAGGCTTTTAGTCTGTTCTTTCTACAATATTCTATTCATTAGAAGTAAGCCCCAAGTCCAGCCCACATACCAAGGGGAAGGTAATTAGCCTCCACCTTTTATGGGAAAAAACAATATGGGCATAACTTTAAACTACCAGATTTCATACTTGGGCCACATTATTTATTACATACCTCCTAGTGTGCAAAATACATTCATCTCCTGAATCTTACCATCTAAATCAGGTCTAGATGTGGATCAGGTTCTAGGGTGGTATTCCTTACATGAAGTATCTCAAGTACAGTTGCTCTAGATCTTAAGAACTGTGAACAAAAGAGATGAGTTATCTGCCCACCTACATTCCCACCCAGTACAAAGGTAGGACAGGCATAGGACAACCTTTATACACATGGCTGTTCAAAAGGGGGAAAGGGAGATGACAGTCATTTGTCAGTAGCAATTCTGAAATCCCACTAGGTACATGTTGGCATTCATTGATTAGGACTCAAGGTCTGGAAATTCTCTTGGCTTCGATCTCAGGACTCTTGATTCTGTCCTATGACATACTTCCTTTTTTTATGAAAGAGTACATGATTATAGCTGAATTGTTTGCTTAGCCTGTTTCCGGCTCATAGCAGGTAGAAGACCAAAGTTCTCTTTTCATTTTGTACTCTCTGGCCCTTTCAGTGCAAGGTAGAGACATTTCTTCAAGTATATTCTCTTAAAAACTTTGTGTGTCTCCTGTTAATCTTACTGGTGTTCATGCCAAAAAAGTCTACTCCAAAGCCACAACCATACAACTTAAGATGCTTTTGTGCTGAGACAGCTGAGGGACAACACCCTTAAGCTTAGTAGAAACTCTATTGTGTGATTGAGGTTATCATCAGAGGAACTTGGCCTGACTGCATGGTGCTCTGGTGTATCACCGTTCATCTTTCTGAGCCTTAAAGAATTTTACAGTCCTATTCCCATCTTTACACCTCATTTCTTCAGTGCCCTGGGTATGCTCTTTGCTTGGTAGCCATTAATTTGAGCATCTTTTGCCATCTGAAGAGACAGGAAATTTTTCAAAACCTGCAAGTTCTGGCTCTTGTTTTATTTAACAGTCCCACCCTTAACTTTTTATCCCCCCTTCATATTGCACTATAAGCACCAATAAGAAGAAGCCAGGTGGTGCTTTCAGTTTTCTGGCTGGAAATCTCCTTAGCTAGATGACTCAATTACTTAGGTACATTTTCTACTTTTCATATAACTGAGGGTATTAGTGTTACCAAACTTTCTGCCACTACATAACCCCTTTCTCAATTTTCTAATAGCATGTTCCTCATTTTTAAGCCATACTGGAGTGTTCTCAAAATCAATTTTGTTTGTTTGTTTTTTTATTTAGTCTTGCACTAACACTCTCCTCAGAGTCCTCCCAGCTTTTGCCCACTGCCCAGTTCCAAAGCCATATTTTAGATATTTATTATAGCAGCATTCCCCTTCCAGGTGCCAAAATCTGTATTAGTTATCTATGACTGTGTAAAATATCAGGGCAAACTTACCAGTTTAAAACAACTTTCAAGAGTCAAAAATTTGGAATCTGCTTAGCTGATTAGTTTTGGCTCAGCTTCTTTTCTGAAGTTGCAGTTAAGGTGTTGGCTGGAGCTCCGGCATCTGAAGGCTTAACTGGGGCTGGAAGATCAGTGATAATGGTCTGAATGTTTTTGTTCCCCAATGTTCATATTGAAATCCTAAGCCCCCAAAGTGTTGGTATTAGTAGATGGGGCTTTTGGGAAGTGATTAGGTCATGAGGGTGCAGCCCTCTTGAGTGGGATTAGTGTTTTTATAAAAGATCTCGCAGAGCTCCCTAGCCCTTTCCACCATGCAAAGATACAAGAAGCCTCACCTCACCTGACCATGGTGATACCCTGCTCTTGGACTTCCAGCCTCCAGAACTATGAGCGGCAAATTTCTCTTGTTTATAAGCTACCCGTCTGTATATTTTGTTACAGTAGCTTGGATGGACTAAAGCAATCAACCTCTAAACTTACATGGCTATTGGCAAGAGGCCTCAGTTCCTTGTCATACGTTCCTTGTGTGATGTCAGCTGGCTTCTAGCAGAGTGAGTGCAAGGAAGAGCAAGGAGAGCAAGGAGGAAGCTGCAACCTACCTGGGAGATGAATAACATCACTTCTGTTGTATGCTATTGGTTACACAGATCAATCTTGATATAATATGGAAGTTGACCACATTTAGGCAGGAATACCAGGGGGTAGGGAATCCTTGGGGGCAATCTTGGGTCTACTTCAGGGAGAAGGGAATGCTAGACTTTTTTGTGATATTCCATAGGAAATGCAGATAAAACTGTTAATGGTCACTGTGTTACCTTCCCACTCTCCAGTTTGCTGTTTTGGCTGACACTGGCAGCCTGAGATGAGATTTTTTTAGGGGTAAGTACATTAGTTTAAAAACTTTGAATATGTAATTAATTCACATTCTTCAAATATCAAAAAGTTTAACAATTCTCAGATTCTTTTTTAGCCTTCTAGATAATTTATTTTTTCTACTTTTTTAAGATAGTGGATTTATATGATACAGTTTTCCTCACCTTGCTTTTTTGTTTTTGAAAATGTAACAATTTCGCAATATCTTATGGCATATAAGTTGACAAAATGATTACCTAAAATCATGAAAAGACTAATTAAAAACTTTTTTTCTGGAGTGTTTCTTTTTAAAGATTTTATTTATTTATTTATTAGAGAGAAAGTGTGTGATTTGAGGAGGAACAGAGGGAGAGGGACAAGCAGACTCCACACTGAGTGCAGAGCCTGATGCAAGGCTCAGAATGGGGCTAGATGTGGGGCTTAATTTCAGGACCCTGAGATCATGACCTGAGCCAAAATGAAGAGGTGGGTGCTCAGCCCACTGAGCGACTCTAGTGCATTAGAGCAATCTCTAATGCACTAACATGAGATTATTGTAAAGAAAAAAATCTGGCTATTTCATAAAGAAGAAATATAGCTACTTAATAAAAAAAATGCAAAATACTCAATAGATTCCCTTTACTAGCCCCTTGACTGTGTCCTCAGCTCAAAAAGCAGCTCCCTTGCCAGAAGGCAAATTTACCTGATGAAGCAAGCTTTTATTGGGCCACTGAGTCCAGAACCCTTTCAATTTGGAGCTCTGAGTTTGTTTCAGACTGTGCTTAAACTTCTGAGGGAATGCACAGTGCCACATGAGGCTTCATGAGGACCTCTTCAAGAGAATGTAAATGGTGAGGTGATGGGAAATAGAATGAAAGGTCATCTGTTCATTCATTCAACTAACAAATATTTTTAAAATTCTTTTAATTTTTTCCCCTACAACTTGTAGCTTGCCTTTCACTTTCTTCTTAGTATCTTTGGATGATCCGAGATTTTACTTTTTTTTTTTTTTTTTTAAGTAAGCTTTATGCCCAACATGGGGCTCAAAATCATGACCCCGAGATTAAGAGTCACATATACTGACAGAGCCAGCCAGGTGCCCGAGAAGCTTTACTTTTTTTTTTTTTTTAAAGATTTTATTTATTTGATAGAGATTACAAGTAGGCAGAGAGGCAGGCAGAGAGAGAGAGGAGGAAGCAGGCTTCCCGCTGAGCAGTGAGCCTGACGCAGTGCTCGATCCCAGGACCCTGGGATCATGACCTGAGCCGAAGGCAGAGGCTTAACCCACTGAGCCACCCAGGCGCCCCGAAGCTTTACTTTTTATGAAGTCCAATTTATCATTTTTTTTCTTGTATTCTTGGTGTCTTTGTGTCTTGTCGATGGCAAACTTATAAAAATTTCTCTCTCTCTCTCTCTTCTACCTAAATCTTTATTGTTTTGGCTTTCACATTTGGTTCCATAATCCATATTGAATTAATTTTGAATTTGGTGTGAGGTAGGGAGTCAGAATTCCTTTTTTTTTTCCTTTTTTAACACACATATCCAGTTGTTCTAGTATATTTATTAAAAGCACTTTTTTCGTTTGATTTTCATTGGTAGCTTTGTTGAAAAATCAAGTAGTCACACTTGTAATTTGTAACACTTGTAAATGTGTTGTGTTTTTTTTTTATTTCTCCAACTTTATTGAGGTATAATTGACAAATAAAATTGTATATATTTATTTTTTATTTTTTTTAAGACTTTATGTATTTATTTGACAGAGAGAGAGATCACAAGTAGGCAGAGAGGCAGGCAGAGAGACAGGGAGAAGCAGGCTCTCCACCGAGTAGAGAGCCCGATGTGTTGCTCAATCCCAGGACCCTGAAATCATGACCTGAGCTGAAGGCAGAGGCTTAACCCACTGAGCTAACCAGGCGCCCCTAAAATTGTATATATTTAAAGTGTACAGTGTGATGATTTGGTATATGTATACATTGTGAAAAGATGTCTGTGATTAAGTACATTAATGATTCTATCATCTCACATAATTACCTTTTTGTGTGTATGTAGTGAGAATACTTAAGATATGTTATCTTAGCTAATTTAAAGTATACAATACAATATAAAGTGTTGGTTTATTTCAGAAACACCCATACCACATGGTCTTGATTACTATAGTTTTATAGAAAGTTTCAAGATTACTAGGACTATTCTAGGTCCTTTAGATTTTCATGTAACTTTAAATCATTTAATAATTTCTGCCAACCCATTGGAATTTTGGAATCAGTTTGAATGTCTTTCAATTTGGAGATATTTAATATCTTAAAAATATTGAGACAGTTTTCCCTTATTTCTTTCCAAATTTATGTCTTCCTCACTTTTTTTTGAACCAGAATAAAATCTCTGATTTAATTCAGGATTGACCTCGATGAAGAACATTAGGGGAGATTTGTCCCTTCCACAAAAATATTTCACAGAATTTCATTGGTAATATTTTAACACCTTTTTAAGAAGAAAGTTTCCGGTAACATATATTTTACTTTTTATTTAATAATACATCATTAAAATATAACAACACAAATTGGCACTTTCTGGGAGAGGATGCATATATTTCTGCATGAACAGTAGGCATGTGTTAGGTCATCAGGCTTTGGCATGTAGAAGCTCTGAAAATGAGTAAGATTTTCCATGTGTCAATTAAAACTTTATGAATCACAAAGTTCAGGGAAACATAAAAGATCTTGAAAGCATGCTTGTCATGTTGTTCTTTGACATAGGGGCTATCCCAGGGATTTTTCATGAGGTTAACACATTTCAGTGGTACATTCAAGTACTGTGAAAGCATAATTTTCATATTATTGAAAACACAGTTATCATATAAACAGTAAGCACATGCCTAATTTATCCCATTAATGAGCAACCAGAATGGCAAAGCTCATTCAACAAGGACAGAGTAACATTTATGTTTGTATTTATGTATGTATGTATTTAATTTATTTTCAGAGTAACATTTATATAGTCAGTGAGGAAAATGTTGAAATAAGATAGCTAAAGTAGATCTGCTAAATTAAATACAAAGCTGGTTAGAAATCCTAAAACTATAACCCTTGGGATTATCTTTTCTACTTTTTCTTTTTTTTTAAATTAATTTATTTATTTGACAGAGAGAGAGAGAGCAAGTGAGCATAAGCAGGAGGAGCAGCAGGAAAAGGGAGAGGGAGAAGCAGGCTCCCCACCAAGCAGGGAGCCCAATGCGGGACTCAACAGGAGCTGAAGACAGATGCTCAACCAACTGAGCCATCTAGGCGCCCTCTTTATTTTTCCAATCTGTTTTCTATATGCTAATGTAAATGTACCAGTTATAAAATATCTGGATCCTTATCCATTCTTAGACAAATAAAATTAAACAAGTTTTTAAGGTCAGATGGAACCATTTAAAAAAATCTCTGGTGTGATATTCCAGAGTCATACAATTACCTTTTTGTTGGATTTCCAAGTTTTGGATTATATTTTCTTGCAAAACACTAATTTAAAAAAATCTTCCTATAAAATGTTATTTTAAAATAATCTTATGGTCACAAGAAATTGCAAAAATAGTACATAGAGTCCCAAGTACCCTTCATTCAGCTTCCCACATCGGTGACATCTTATATACATGAAATAATTTCAAAAACAGGACTTGATACTGGTATAGTACTGTTAACTAGACTACAGACCTTGTCTAGTTTTCACCATATTTTACATGCATTCATTTGTGCATGTGTGGGATGTGTTTGTAGTTAGTTCTACATAATTTTATTTTTAGTTTACATTTGTGTAACCATTACCACAGTCAAAATACAGAATTGTTCCAGCATGACAAAGGAATCACCTCATGCTACCCCTTTATATTTGCATACCTCTCCCATCTTTGTTCCCTGGCAACCTTAATGCGGTCTGTCCATCTCTGTAGTTTTGTCAAAAAAATTTTTTTTTTATCATGGAAGAAATACATGTTAATTGCTGGCAGTGATGGAAATACATAAAGATTAGAGGAATTAAATAAACACTTGGAACCACTCAGGCCCTGACTATTGTCGTTTTTGATGAGGCCTTTTTAAGATTTGGATGTTAAGATATTTTGAGGATGGCACAAAAGAAAAGATTTTTTCCTAGGCCAAGGATTCACACACCTAGTCCTGAACTCTTTCTTCACCCTTGTAGGCAGAGTTTTCCACTGAAAACATTGATGGACATCTCTTTGGGGGGGAACCTTCCATTCAAGAATACATTCATGCCTGAGTTCACTCACTGGATGAAAACTCATCAGCTCCTATATTGGAGACATTCTTCTAGGTACCAGGAAGAATATATCAGAAAGCAGAATGGCAACTGTAAACTCATGAAGGAGTTTACAGACTTGCAGCACAACCACTTCTGGACCATCTCTAATATTAGAGGTTATGATTGTTTGGATTTTCCTGGGGTCCATCAAGATGATTACAGTCATGGAGGTGCTGATGTGATAGGGTCTTTGGAATCTAAATGATTTAAATATTCATTCATCCATTCATTCAACTTCATAACATTTTTATTACAAACAGAAAATGATTTGGGAACAAATTCCACCCTCTTGTTTTTATAGTCTATTTGAGTAAAGACTGGGAAAATATATAGCTCAGAAAATATGTTATCGTAACAATTGAATAAGTGGGGTAAATCTGTCCAGAGAAGTCAAGGGACACTTTCCAGAGGAGGTAAAAATCTGAATGAAATTCGACCTTTGAGAAAGACCAGCATGGAGGTAGACATAATGGGAATGCTAGGCAGAGGGGTGGGGTTGGTCAGATGGTTCATTCTGGATGAGAGATCATTCTATGTAAAGAATTGGGGAAAAGAAAGAAATGTGTTATCCAAATAACTGGAAGTAACTTGACTTGACTGACGCAAGGGGCTGAGATTTTGGGTCACAAATGCTAAAAAGGGCTGAGAATATTTCAGTTAGGCTTTTGGACTTGATGTCTTAGATTGTGTATGTGACTTTTGAAGGGAGAAGTGTGTGGAGCATACTTGTAGTTTAGGAAAACACTGAAGGAGAAGATGTTTTCAAGAAGGAAGATGTCAGTACTTTTGGTGGATAGTAAGGGGGCAAGTTAGATGAAAAGTAAAATGTACCCGTGAAGTTGTCAATTAGAAGCTACTTCCTGACATCATTAACCAGAGCACTTGAGGAGGTAAAACCAGGGAAGTCCTTCTGCAGATGTCTGAAAAATGAATGGTGCATGTGTGTGTGTGTGTGTGCGCGCGCGCTCACGCATGCATGCATGCTTTCAGAATAGCAAGCCACAACCCCCACTCCTCCATTGAAAGAGCTCAGAAGGAGGAGCAACCACAAATCTGTGGAAATAATGGTTTTGGTTTTGTTTAAAAGAGAAGAAGGGGGCACCCGGGTGGCTCAGTGGGTTGGGCTGCTGCATTCGGCTCAGGTCATGATCCCAGGATCCTGGGATCGAGCCCCACATCTGGCTCTCCGCTCAGCAGGTAGCCTGCTTTCCGCCCCCCCCCCCCCGCCTCTCTGCCTACTTGTGATCTCTCTCTATCAAATAAATAAAATCTTAAAAAAAAAATAAAAGGGAAGAAGGACTGGGAATCCCGGGCATAGAGATCTTGTTTACATCTAGAAAGCATCATCTTGGGGCATAGGACTTAGAGAGAGAGGACTTAGAGAGCAAGAGTTGGCAAAATAGCTTTTGAGTTAGGCTTCTTTCTTTCCCCCCTTGCTGTTCTAGCTGGATTGTTGCTTGTACTTCACCACTGAGAGACAAATAACAAAACAAAAAACCCAGCTCAGGCCAAACTGGATTTGCAGCCTCAAAATGGGGCAGCAGGGATCAGCAGCACAGCAGGCAGTGTTTGAGTATTTCTTCCGTTACTCATCCTTCTCTAGGCCCTAAATTTACAAGGAAAAAAGATGAACAGGTTGTAAAAATCAATGTTAGCAGGAGAGAAAGGGATATAGGGAATGGAAGAGTCTAACAGGTAGATGGGACAAAACCAATGGAAGAGAGTGGATGGACTCTACTGCACTATAAGCCCTGGGCTCGGTTCCTGATTAGATCACTCCCCCTTACTTAATTTGACAGAAGTAACACTTCAGTGCCTTCTCCTTACACCTTTCTAATCTAAATAGCTGATATCCTTGTAGAATGGTCACAAAAATAAAAAGACACATAGAAACATATACACTATGAAAAGAGGCATCAACTCAACATTTTAACAACGTGAATTAGAATTTTTTCAATTTTTTTAAATTTAAATTTTAAGTAGGCTCCATGCCCCACACGGGACTTGAACTCAAGGCCCAGAGATCAAGAGTTGCATGCTCTACTGACTGAACCAGCTAGGTGCCCCTAGAACATTAAGATTTAAAATAAGTGTAATGTTCTCAAAGATCAAATAAGGAAAAATAATGGAAACAAAGGATTGAAATAATTTGTTGCACCAAAAGACTTACAAGGGTCCTCCATGCCCTGCATAGTTTCCTCCCTAACCTCCTCAAAATTTTGCCAAATATCATCTTAGTGTGGCCTATTGATCAGATTATTTAAAACCATATCCTCTTGTCATTCTTTATTCCCATTTTCTTTTTTATTTTTATCCTTAGCACTTAACACTTTCTTTTTTTTTTTTTTGAAGATTTTACTTTATTTATTTGACAGAGAGAGAGATAGAATCACAAGGAGGCAGAGCAGCAGGCAGAGAGAGAGGGAGAAGCAGGCTCCCCGCTGAGCAGAGAGCCCGATGCGGGGCTCGATCCCAGGACCCTGAGATCATGACCTGAGCCGAAGGCAGAGGCTTAACCCACTGAGCCACCCAGGTGCCCCAGCGCTTATCACTTTCTAACATGATACACAATTTATCTTTCTGCTCTCTCTGAAACATATTCTCCATAAGGTTATTGATCTGTGTCCTTAGTGGCTAGAATGTAGCCCAACTCATAGTGGGTACTCATAAATATTTGTTGAACAGATCAGTAAGTGAAGAAGTGTAAAAGACATAAGAATAAAGCATAAAGAATTAACTTATGAATTTATTATCTAATAAAGTAAGGGCAAAAGGTAAAAAGGAAGGAAGGAAGCTAGAAAGGGGGAGAGAGAGGAAGGGAAAAAGGAAGGGAGGGAAGAAAGGAAGAATAAAAGAATATATACCAACCTGGACCTAAAATAATAAATGATATCTGTGATGTGAAGATGATGTGAGTTGGGTGCTGGGAGTGGAACCAAAAAGAATTGAGAGGTTGCTAAAGTGCTTAGTGTTTAGTTGTAGGTGAGCTATCAGTAGGAGCCATGGATAGCTGAAGGCTTGGCTTGAGCACTAGGATCTACTTTCTCTTGTGGCTATTGGCAGGTTTTGGTAGCTTCCCATGTGGGCTTCTCCATGAGGTTGTGTTGGGCACAGTATTTTGCTTCCCACAAGACAAGTGATCCAAGAGAAAGCAAGAGAGAGCAACCAAGACAAGGCACTAACTTTTTGTAACCTAGTATCAGTGTTCACATCCTATTACTTTTGCGCTCTACTTGTTAGAATCCAGTTTTATACAGATAGATTAAGGATGGGCTCTGTATATTGGCCCCCATGCTTTTTTTTTTTTTTCCTTCAGGTGCAGACTATGGCCATTACCCACCCTGCAACAAAATACATTTTTTACACATCCAATTGCTTTAAATATAGACCAAATGAGCATGCATCTCACAATTTAGAGCCTGTCTGCTTTGCATGAAACTGCACTTGACATCTGCTAGCTTTGATGAGAAAGATCCTTGCCCTCTAAAAGACCTCAAACTGCTTTATGGCTGTCTGACCCAGAGGCTGTGCTGCTGAACAGCCTCTCTGAGACTTGTAAGCCCTTCTCTGATTCTCTTCCTACCTGGGAATTCTTTTCCTTCTTTTTTTGGGTGTTGGCCCAGTGTCACTCTTTCTGAAAGGTTTACAGCTGTGAGGGACCTCTCTGCTCACCTGACCTTTCTAAGTGCCGCCCAAACAAAGCTTTCTGTGTGTTACTGTCCTCTTGTCACAGCACTTTTTGCCCTTTTCTTCCATCAATGTGAGATCCTCAAACTCACTAACCATGTTTCTTTGATGTTGAATAATTCAAGATTGTATTTGGAACTTTATGAATGATGGATTGCATTGATGTCAGATCCATTATAGTCCTCTAAAGTAATTTTGATGTTTTTTAGAGATTTTTTGGATATATATATATATGACAAATATATATATATATATATATATATATATATATATATATATATATATTTTTTTTCTGTCCAGTATAGAGAGAGCACAAGGAGGGGGAGCATCAGACAGAAGGAGAAGCAGGCTCCCTCCTGAGCAAGAAGCCTGATGCAGGACTTGATCCCAGGACCCCAGGATCATGACCTGAGCCACAGGCAGATGCTTAACTGACTGAGCCACCCAGGAGGTGCCCCAGTAATTTTGATTGTTTATAATATGCAAAAGTTTGGTTAGGTTCACACTGGAGAGCCTATCTCTTGGATGGTAGGTAACTCAAACATCAGTCAATCCTTTTGTCCTTATTTAGGCTTCTTGGGAACTGCCTAACCACATGCCTCATTCAGAGATGAGCTAGAGAGTTAGGCAAAAATTATACACAAATGTCAGTTTCCCCCTGTGTGGCTCTCTTTATAGCACTCCCTGCTTCTTTTTCAGTGGCTGTGTTTTTCCTGAAGTCTGTCGAGTGATTGCTTTTTCAAGACAGATAGACCTTGGGTTTACTTTAAGAGTTTTAGCCATGTCAATCCATACTAACTCCAGCCTAAAAGCCATAAAAATTGGGAACTCTCTTTTACTATACCTGTTAAAAAATATAAATTTCTATCCAGGACTTCCTGCATTTTCTTCACTGTCAGGTGTTCAGATAGTTGCTTTTTTTTTTTTTTAAGATTTATTTATTTGAGAGAGGAGGGGGAAAGGCAGAGAGAAAGGGAATCTTAAGCAGACTCCACACCGAGTGCTGAGCCTGATGCTGGGCTCAATCATGACCTAAGCCAAAACCTAGAGTTGGATGCATAACTGAATGTGCCACCTAGGTGCCCCCAGACAGTTGCTTTTAAATTTATTTTTTCCAGAAAGCATAGTTGGTATCTGCATAAGGTTCTGTACAGTTGGAGCTTATATAGATATACCAAAAGCAGAGCTAATCTGTCTCTTAAAAGAAGACTTCCAGTAGTCCTACAGAGCAGTTAGATTGTATTTCATTTGCTTGAACTTTGTCAATGTCCACCAAGAGCTAGAGAGAGTGGGACAAGCAGCCACAGTTTTGTGGGACAAAGAAGGTGTTACTGAGCTCTTCTTATGCATAGCTTCTTGAGTGTGCAAGTACATCCCAAAAGCATTCTGTGTGCTCTGTAGAATACTCTGTCTGGGATCCTCTCAAGCTTTCACTCAATAGTGAGTAACCAGCTCTTTCTCGCCATATGAAAAGTGACTTTTCAAATAAATGTCAGTGAATAGGAATGAAGGAAAGTGATGAGTCCCTTTGTCAGCTGCACAAGGTGTCAGCCCTATGAGGTTAGGGACCCTGTCTATCTTGTCTGTGCTGTATCTGGAACTATGGGCCTGAGCCTGGCACATAGTAAGTGTTCAGTAAATATGAATGTTCAGATGGGAGAGTGACAGAAGGTGAATCAGGCAGGTCAGTGGACCAAGAGAGTGATACAGAGCCTGAGGCCCTCCCAGTGCCAGCTCCTGATGTCCATTCTCCAACCACCAGGACAATGATTAAAGTGAAGAACAAAAGGATCCAAGCCAGAGTGGAGATGCCCCAGGACTCTGTCTTTTGTCATACAATAGGGAAAACAGCCTCCAGTCTCTCTTATTCCCTCCCCAACCCCTGGGGAGGGAGAGGATTCTGTAAATATATTCTGCTACCCCTGGTTGTGCCTCCTCACATGGGGCATGGAGCTCAGACATTCATCTTGAGGTGGAGCTGGTTGGAGATGGGGAGGGCATGGTCAGTGACTCCTTAGTGACTCTGGGAGGACACAGCTGCTGGGCCCCTAACAACAAAACAGAGGCAGGGTCACAGGTGTCAGAGGCAGGGTCACAGGTGTCTGGTTTCCCAGCTGAGAGTTCAACCATCAGACAGACCCTCCCAGGTTGTTCATATCCAAGTTTCTCTTCTTACTTGATTGCTCATAGGTCAGAGTGGTGAGTATTTGGGAGGATAAATTAACATGTTTGTGTGGTTCACTGCATTCACTAGAAAATGAGGGGGGTCCTGGGGGAACTAGAAAGAGAAAGTACTGGCTGAGGTGAACAAAAGAGAATAAGCACACTTAGGGGTCTTCAGAACTAAAGGAATAGAGATGTTCAAGGAGGAAAGAATGTTAAGTGTCCACTTCCAAGTAGCAAAGGTCTGGATAAATGGCAGTGGCTTTCCTGATACAAAGGCCTTGGTGATTAACTGCAGAGGAACATATGAGAAGGTTGGCAGGAAAGGGAGAGGGAGCCATGCTCTTCTAAGAGCAGTCTGAATCAGAGATAGGGAATAGTCTGCACTTCAAAACGGGACTGGAGGAGAAGCCAATAGGGAGATTGGGCAGGATCTCCAGGGAATACAGGGGTTTTGTTTGTTTGTTTTTATTTTGTTGCTTTTGTTTTTTGTTCTTAAAGAAAGAGGAGCCTCTGTTATCCTGGCAGGATCCATGCATGGAGGGCTGGGGTAGGGGTGGGATAATGCTTCTATAATGTAAACTCATTTGTTCTTTATGTCAGAGTTCTCTTAGGTTCTTGTCTGCCAATGATTCTCCTTATTTATACTATTCATGCAGATTTCCTATTATTAAAACATACACGTGGATTTATGGGGCAGGAAGCTTTTAGGAATGTGGATTCTCTGCCTTCACTCCAGGCCCATTGAACCAGAATCCACATTTTATAAGGTCCTTGGGTGACTAATACATTAAAGTTTGAGAAACACTGGTCTAATGCAGGCTTAAAGACAATGGTGTGGTTTTCGCTATGCACTGTCCCAAATGTGTCACACTATTCTGCTTCCAATAAACATATGCAGCAACTAACTTCCTGTTTTCCTATTTGGTGCATTGTATAGTCAGGAGTAATGACTTGAGGCTTCCCATTGACAATGGCAGGCATGTCCCTCTGATCTCACAAAATCTATAGAAATGACCAGGAATGTTTTATTAATAATAAGATTAATTATATAACATCACTCCTTTATTTGGCTAGTAAACATTTGGAATTACCTAAATGCTATAATATTGCATTAGTGCTGAATTCAAAATAATATTAAACAGTCTTTCAAATATTTATATACATGTTTCAAAGATTTATTTATTTCAAAGGGGGGCAGGGCAAAGGGAGAAGGAGAGAGAGGGAATCTCTAGCAGACCCCCTGCTGAGTGAGGAGCCCAACACAGGGCTCCATCCCAGAACTCTCAGGTCATGACCTGAGCTGAAATCAAGAGTCAGACCCATAGTCCACTGACTGAGCCACTCAGGTAACCCTTGTATATTTTTTAATAAGTGGGAAGCTACTACATTAATCTTATATGGCAGGACCTGTGTATAAAATGCAGAAATATGAGTGTAAATTTTGATAACAATTGTGGAAACATTGAGAACAAAAATTAAAGAATATGTTCAAATTCAGAAGTATAGCTTAAAATGATTGATTGTAGTTACATTGATATTAGTAAAGTTTTAGCATAAAGTACCTTTTTGAAAATTTTCATAATTTTTAATACTTCTTATTTTATACAATATATAAATGCTACATTAAATGCAACCCAATTAAATAACTGTTACTTATTTTTATATTTATTTTATAAATAAATACAGAGTGTTTCTTCTCTTTGCACTTAACCAGCAAAGTACATCATGGAGGGTGCTCCTTTTAGGAGGAAATGTGTTTGATCTCAACCCTTAGATATGATCCAGTTGTCACTATTCCTTTTGGGTTATGAAATAACTGGATTTTGCTTTTTCTGAATCAGTTCCTTCCAAATCATTCATGTATTTCTTCCACTTTGGCTAAGGTAGTTAGAGGAGTCAATTCAGACCCTTCCCTTCACCTTTAATACATGATCCACGTTTAGGATGCTTGAGAGTTGGTGTGTCTGATCATGCAATCTCTTTATCACAAGGACTAGGACATGTTTTTGTCCTGGTTTCTCATCTGAATCAACCACTGTGCCTAACACCATCATGTACCAGCCAGCAGTGGTACTCAGCCTCATCCTCAGGCTGGGCCCCCGTTAGGGTCAGGGCAGCTTTGTCCCCAAGGATGGAGCCTGAGAATCGGGCGGGGGTCCAGGAGTGTTTGCTGTTTGTGTTGAAAATCAATGTCCTAGGGGATTGGCCAGGCTTCTGCTGGAACCAGTATGGATAGTGAGCATTGGTGACTGCTCCAGTGCTGGAGGCGCAGGTGAGAGTGACTGTCCCTCCTGGGGACACAGTCAGTAAGGGCTCCTGAGTCACCACCACTTCAGAACTGGTCCCTGAAATGAAAATAGACACATGTTAGGAATGAAGAATAAAGGCAGAGGGATCTGCCCCAAAGGGTGACCTCTGAAATCTCCATGAACCTGGGAATTGGGTGAGGAGAGGGAGGAGAAGGAGAAGAGTCCAGGTCATGGTTTAGATGTTGGAAGGACCCCTTTCCCCAGAGCTGAGGGTAGACTCTCTGATGGCTCTTTATCTCCTCCTGGGCTTCTGTGGGAAGGGGGTGTGTTTGAATGTTGCATTATGCAAATCTGAGCCCTCTATCTCCCGGTCCACTGCATAGGTCCTCAACCCTGACAGCAGCTACACTGTCAGGGATGGGTGGGAGGGCAGGGGACATGCCAGGGGTGGCTGTGTGCTGTGGATTTACTCCTTGGGAGGAAACAGCTGCTCTGAAATTTTACACAGTGTCCATTAAATTGGAACCACTTGAGTTCCTGGCAGTCCTCTGAGAAGATCCACAGTGCCCCTGCTGGCTTCCTTGTGCTGAGGGTGTGAGGTCTCATTCATTTAACAAATAACTATTGATTTACCTTTTTGTCATTGCAACTGTATTTGGCAGGTCATTCTACATTCATTGCTTGTCTCTTCTTGGCTCATTCCTGTTTGTACTTCTTTCTCCAGTTGTTGAGATGCCATGCTAGCGTCAATTGTAGTGTTATATAGTCTCAATTTCTTATCTGAGTGTTTTGAGTGATTAAAGGAATTGTTTCATGACCAGGTGACTCTACTGAAGTTAGGAATTTGAGCCTTACATTGAATTAACAGCTAGTGTAAGTCAGATTTCAATAATTGACTTTAGAGAACTTTAAGAAAGAATATCACCAAAGACTGAGGGTTAAAGCTTTTATTGTGAATTGGGGAGATTAATCAGCTAAATTTTCAAGCAAGTCTATAGGACTAAGCATATGGCCCCACCATCTCCACAATGGATAGCTGGGTTGGGTGAGCTTTTTTGGTTTGCAGTGCTCCATTCGTAGTATCCAACGTTGGTACCAGGAGAAGTTATCAGTGCCTATGACTCCACTGGGAGAAGACAACTAGAAGCTTTTGCTTGGAATCCTCCTAGCCCCAGCCCATGCTGCCTCATCCTTTGGCTGATTTTCATCTGCATCTTTTTTTGTAATAAGCCATATCTATGGATGCAACAGGTTTCAGTGAGTTATCTGAGTCTACCTAGGGAATTTCAAGACTGAGGTGGTCTTGGGGACTGTGGAACTTGCAATTTGTGTCAGAATCAAGGGTGTTTTGGGATACTTTGGATTTTTCAGGGTCCAGGCTCACATCAGTGACATCATTCTGAGTCACCTGTTATTAAGGCAAGTCCAAATCTCTTAATTACCTCAATTAAAAAAAAAACATGTTGTTGCTAAAAAAAAAAAAAAGTGCTAACCATCATGTGAGCTTTAAGTGAGTCATCTTTTTGCTGGTGGAGGGTCTTGCCTCAGTGTTGATGGCTGGTGACTGACAAGGGTGGTGGGTGCTAAAGGTTAGGGTGTGTCAATTTCTTAAACTAAGACAATAAGGAAGTTTGCCCGGTCAATTGACTTTTTTAAATGAATGGTTTCTCTATAGCATGCAGTGCTGTTCATTAGTATTTTACCCTCACTGGAACTTCTTTCATAGTTGAAGTCAATGCTCTCAAAGCCTGCTACTGCTTTATAAGTAAGTTTGTGTAATATTCTCAATCCTTTGTTGTCATCTCAACAAGCAATATAGCATCTTCACCAGGAGTAGTTTCCCTCCCAAGAAACCATTTTATTTGCTCATTCATAAGAAGCAACAGATCATCCATTCAAGTCTATCACAAGTTTGTAGCAATTCAGTCACATATTCATGCTCCACTTATAATTCTAGTTCTGTTGCTATTGCTACTCTATCTGCAATTACTTCCTCCACTGAAGCCTTGAGCCCATCGAAGGTTGGAATCTACTTCTTCCAAACTCCTATTCATGTTGCTCTTTTGATACCTTCCCATGAATCATACATGTTTTCAGTAGCATCTAGAATGGTGAATCCTTTCTGAAAGTTGTCCATTTACTTTGCCCAGATCCATCAGAGGAATTACTCTCTATGGCAGCTATGGATGTACAGAACATATTTCTTCAGTAATAAGACTTGAAAGTCAAAATTACTCCTTGATCCATGGACTACAGAATGGATGTTGTGCTAGCAGTTATGAAACGACATTAATCTCATTATACACCTCCATTGGAGCTCTTGGATGACCAGGCTCATTTTCATTGAGCAGTAGTAATAATGTTCTGAAAGGGATCTCTTCTTCTGCACAGTAGGTCTCAACAGTGGGTTTAAAATATTCAGCAAACCATATTGTAAACAGATGTGCTGCCATCCAGGCTTTTGTTGTTCCATTTATAGAACACAGATAGAATAGATTTAGCATAACTCTTAAGTGCCATAGGCTTTTTGGAATGGTTAATGAACATTGGCTCCAATTTAAAGCCATCAGCTGCATTATCCCTAAGGAGAGAGTGGTCTTTGAAGCTTTGAAACCTGGCATTCACTTCACCTCTCTAGCTATGGAAGTACTGGATGGCATCTTCTTCCAACTGAAGAATGTTTCATCTACATTGAAAAATCATTATTTAGTGTAGCCACCTTCATGACTTAGCTATATCTTCTGGATAACTTGCTGTAGCTTCCACGTCAAAGCTTGATGCTTCACCTTGCACTTTTATATTATAGAAATGGGTTCTTTCCTTATGGCTTATGAACTGACCTCTGCTAAATTCAAACTTTTCATTCTACAGCTTCTTCACCTCTCTTAGCCTTCATAGATTTGAAGAAAGTTAGGGCCTTGCTCTGGATTAGGCTTTAGCTTGAGGGAATGTTGTGGATGTTTCAATCTTCTGTCCAGACCATTCTCACTTTCTCCAGTGATAAGGCTCTTTTGCTTTCTTTTTTTTTTAAGATTTTATTTTATTTAGACTCTTTTGCTTTCTTATCATTTGTGTATCACTGAAATAGCACTGTTAATTTACTTTAACTGTTTCCCCCTCATAACTTCACTAACAGGTAAAGGAGACCTAGTTTTTTGCCTCTGTTAGCTTTTGGAAAGTCTTCCTCATGAAGTTTAATAATTTCTAGATTATGATTTAAAGTGAGAGGTGTGCAGTTTTTAATTTCACTTGAGCACCATGGGGCCATTGTGGGTTTATTAAATAGTGACATGATTTTAATCTTGTTCTGAATCAGGAAATGGGAAGGCCTGAGGGGAGGGAAAGAGATGGAGGAATGGCTAGTTGGTGGAGCAATCAACACACATTTTTTTATTAAGTTTTCCATCTTATATGGGCAGGGTTTGTGGTGCACCAGGACAGTTACAATAGCAGTATAAGTCATCACTGATCACAGATCACCAGAACAAATATAATAATAATGAACATGTAATAATAATGAACAAATTCTGAGAATTAAACACAAAATGTGATACAGAGACATGAAGTTAGCAAAGTTTGGAAAAAATGGTGCCAATAAACTTGCTCAATGCAGGGTTCCAACAAAACTTCAGTTTATAAAAATGCAATATTTCTGAAGTGCAATAAAGCAAAGTGCTGAAAAATAAGATATGCCTGTACCACTATCCTCTATTAGCTGCAGATATGTTTCATAGGCATTCATGTCCCTCCAATAAATATGCTGAGTATTTACTATCCACAGAATGGCACATGCCATTCTCTCTGTCTATTAAGACTCTCATCTCCACCTCCCTTCAGCTGGAGAGTAGATGGAGGGAGCCATTCTCTGGCCTAAATTTTCTGGGCTATCAGACTTTGTCACAGTAATTTCCTGACTCTGAGATGGCAAGATTTTCCACAAAGATTATGGGGAACTCTTCCAGGGCAACCAGGTAGTAGGAGTAGAAGGAGGCATGATTGGTCAGAGGCAGAAGGTGAGGCATTTGCAACAAGGCAGACACTCCCATGATGGGCTCGAGAGTCGACAAGGTCCCTCAGGGTCCTGAAGTGGGATGAGAGGGGTAGAACCTGGTAACTGTGCATCATTCAGTCTCTGAATGCAAGTTACACCTAGGAGAGTTGGTGGGCTTGGATGAACCCATAAACCATAACCCATTAAAAAGGGTTAGTCTCATAACGTGATTCAGGGGAGACCTTTTGGCTAGTTACACTCAGCTGCTGGAGAAGGCATGGTTCGGTCCTAAAGAAGGACATTATGGAGGGTACCACTACATCCATTACAGTCCACCTCATGCCCATGCTCAGATCTCCAAGCTTCCTACAATGAGTCTTGGGAGCAATTCCTCCTTGCCAAATATTTCACCTGATGTTTTTATTATTCTTTTTCTCATGACAGGTAGTTCTACTAATCCAGGGTCATATGGCTCCAATGGCTGAAGTGTTTGCCTCATACAGAGTATGTAGAACACTCATTTCTCTCTGATTTTTCAAACCTAGCCTCTTTCTTGGTCACCTGAAAATGGGTCACATCAATTTCTCCAGTTGTAGAATATGTGCTTCCAGAACCAGAATAATCCTAGTGAAGTGTTGTGATTCTTTTTTGAGGATGAAGGTTGTGACATATGATACTTTATTTTATATTTTAGAGGTATCCGGAAATGTTCTAGACTAGGGAATCCCTAGGGCACTGGTGTGGTGGGCCCCTGATTCTTTATAGGGTGGGTTCCCCATCCTCAGGAACTTTGGTGTCTTACTAAAGATTTTGATGTACTTCCACCTCTTGCTCAACTTGTTCATATAAATCAATGTCAGCAATATAATATATAATTGCCAGGTTCTGTACAATATGCAGATGGTCCAGTTTTCTTGAGGATATGCTGTCTATGAAGAAGAGTAAAAACAGTTTTGGGGCAACACCTTAAATGTACTATTATTTACTCTATGTGAGTGTGAACAGCATCTGATACTCTATATGCCAGCTGATAGGTATGGAAAAGTGTGCATTCACCAGATTTATGGCTCTATACATTTAACTGAAATAATGTTAATTAATGTGCTCTAGAAAATATGCCACTTAAGTAGAACAGCTTCGACTGAGATACTACTTGTCTGAGTTTGTAATAGTCCACTTTCATCTGGCAGGATCCATGTGCTTTGGCTGTTGTTATTGGTAGTTTTTGTTTAGAAGCCAGATTGAAGAAATAAAGGCAGGCATGTTGGGGACTAATACCAATGCATCATTAAGTGTAACCCTAATCTCTACTATTTTCCCACAATAGTAATATTTTATAAATTATTTTCTTGAAAAAATGGAATAAGACATAGTTCCAGAGGCTTTCGGTTGGCCTTTTCAACTACCCATACTCTTACTTCTTGGTCTACTTCACCAGGACAATAAGCAAGTATGGAGATTCTGCTGACAGTTTTGGGAATATGGCCCCTGGGTGATTCTATGTCCCCTATAGATCTGCTGTAAGCTGTACCTCTAGTAGATGGGATATTCAGATATCCCCACTGTACTGGAGGGCATGGTGATGCTCTTGGTTCCTGAGTAAGAATGTCACTTGAATCATGTGTTCTACAATGCTCAAAATATCTCGATAGTTCCTCTTCTCCAAGGTATGGTCCTTTAATGACATAGAGGTCACTTTGGGACAGGAGTGGGGACATCACTGTCCTTTCTATTGGCCAAGTGATAACTTCCTCACAGCATCCCAACCCAAATTCAAGTCAAAGGCTTCAAGGTGGGCATGTGGGTCAGTCAGTTGGTTAAGCATCTGCCTTTGGCTCAGGTCATGATCCCAGGGTCGTCTTCTCCCTCTCCTTCTGCCTGCCACTCCCCCTACCTGTGCTCTCTTTCTCTGTATCTCCTTAAAATAAATGAATAAAATCTTGGGGGAGCATAGGTGGCTCAGATGTTAAGTGTCTGCCTTTGACTCAGGTTTTGATTCCAGAGTCCTGGGATCGAGCCCCATGTCTGGCTCCTCACTCAGCATGAAGCTTGCTTCTCACTCTCCCACTCCGCCTGCTTGTGTTCCATCTCTTGCTGTGTCTCTATCAAATAATAAATAAAATAACAAATAAAACGTATTTATTATTCATATACTTTTAAAATTTTTGTTTTATTTTTTCAGTGTTCCAAGATTCATTATTTAAGCACATACCCAGCGCTCCATGCAATACATGCCCTTCTTAATACCCACCACCAGGCTCACCTAACTCCACACCCGCCTCCCCTCCAAAACCCTCAGTTTGTTTCTCAGAGTTCACAGTCTCTCATGGTTCATCTCTCCCTTCGATTTCTTCCAATTCACTTTTCCTTTCCTTCTCCTATGTTATTCTTATTCACCACAAGTAAGTGAAACCATATGATAATTGACTCTCTCTGCTTGACTTATCTCACTCAGCGTAATCTCCTCCAGTCCCATCCATGTTGATACAACAATTTGGTATTCATCCTTTCTGATGGGGGCATAATATTCCATTGTATATATGTGCCATATTTTCTTTATCCATTTGTCTGTTGAAGGACACAGTTTGATGACTGTGGCCATTGCTGCTATGAACATTAGGTTATATATGTCCATTCTTTTAACTACATCTGTATCTTTGAGGTAATACCCAGTAGTGCAATTTCAGGGTCATAGGGTAGCTCTATTTTTCATTTCTTAAGGAATCTCCACACTGTTTTCCAAAGTGGCTGTGCCACCTTGCATTCCCAACAACAGTGTAATAGGGTACCCCTTTCTCCACATCCTCTCCAATACTTGTTGTTTACTGTCATGTTAATTTTGGCCATTCTAACTGGTGTAAGGTGGTATCTCAAGTGGTTTTGATTTGAATCTCCCTGATGGCTAGTGATGATGAACATTTTTTCATGTATTTGTTAGCCATTTGTATGTCTTCTTTGGAGAAGTCTGTGTTCATGTCTTCTGCCCATTTTTTGACCTGATTATCTGTTTTTTGAGTGTTGAATTTGAGGAGTTCTTTATAGATCTTGGATATCAGCCCTTGGTATTTAGTGTCATTTGCAAATATCTTTTCCAATTCTGGGTGTTGCCTCAATGATTTGTTGACTGTTTCCTTTGCTGTGAAGAAACTTTTGATCTTGATGAAGTCCCTAAAGTTCATTTCCATTTTTGTTTCCTTTGACTTTGGAGACATGTCTTGAATGAAGTTGCTGTGGCTGATGTTGAAGAGGTTACTGCCTATGTTCTCCTCTAGGATTTTGGTAGATACCTGCCTCACACTGAGGTCTTTTATTCATTTCAAGTCTATCTTTGTGTATGGTGTAAGAGAATGGTCAAGTTTCATTCTTCTACATATACTGTCCAATTTCCTTAGCACCATTTATTGAAGAAACTGTTTTTTTCCCCCACTGGATATTTTTTCCTGCTTTGTTGAAGACCATTTGACCATAGAGTTGCAGGCCCGTATCTGGGCTCTCTACTTTGTTCCACTGGTCTATGTGTCTGTTTTTTTGCCAGTATCATCCTGTCTTGGTGATCACAGCTTTGTAGTAAAGCTTAAAATCAGGCAACATGATGCCCCCAGTTTTGTTTTTCTTTTTCAACATTTTCTAGCAATTCAGGGTCTCTTCTGGTTTCATACCAATTTCATGATTGTTTGTTCCAGCACTTTGAAAATTGCCAGTGGAATTTTGATCAGGATTGCACTGAAAGCATAGATTGCTCTGGGCAGTATAGACATTTTAATAATGTTTATTCTTCAGATCCATGAGCATGGAATGCTTTTCCTACTTTTTATGTCTTCTTCAATTTCCTCCATGAGTGCTTTGTAGTTCCTCGAGTACAGATCCTTTACCTCTTTGGTTAGGTTTACTCCTAGGTATCTTATGGTTCTTGGTGTTATAGTAAAAATAATTGATTCTCTAATTTCCCTTCCTATATTTTCATTGTTAGTATATAAGAAAACCACTGATTTCTGTACATTGAATTTGTATCCTGCCACATTACTGAATTGCTGTATGAGTTCTAGTAGTTTGGGAGTGGAGTCTTTGGGTTTTCCATATAAAATATCATGTCATCTGTGAAGAGAGAGAGTTTGACTTCTTCTTTGACTGTATGAATGCATTTTATTTCTTTCTGTTTTCTGATTGTTGTTGCTAGGACTTCTAGTACTATGTTGAACAACAGGGGCAAGAGTGGGCATTCTTGTTGTGTTCCTGATCTCAAAGAGAAGGCTATCAGCTTTTCCCCATTGAAAATGATATTTGCTGTGGGTTCTTCATAGATTTTATGAAGTTGAGAAATGTTCCCTCTATCCCTTTACTTTGAAGAGTTTTAATGAGGAGCAGATGCTGTATTTTGCCAAATGCTATTTCTGCATCAATTGAACAGACCGTGTGATTTTTCTCTCTTCTCTTATTGACTTGTTCTATCACTTTGATTGATTTGTGAATGTTGAGCCACCTTGTATCCTATGGATAAATCTCACCTGGTCATGGAGGATAATGTTTTTAATGTACTTTTAGATCCTATTAGCTAGGATCTTGTTGAGAATCTTGGCATCCATATTCATCAGGGATATTGGTCTAAAACTCTCCTTTTTGATGGGATCTTTGTCTGGTTTCAGGGTCAAGGTAATGCTGGCTTTATAGAAACAGTCTGGAAATTTTCCTTCTGTTTCTATTTTTTGAAACAGCTTCAGGAGAATAGGTATTATTTCTTCTCTGGATGTTTGCTAGAATTCCCCGGAAATCCGTCAGGTCCTGGGCTCTTGGTTTTTTTTTTGGGAGGTTTTTGATCACTGCTTCGATCTCATTACTAGATATTGGACTACTCAGGCTGTCAATTTTTTCCTGATTTGGTCTTGTAAGTTTATAGGTTTCCAGGAATGCATCCATTTCATCAAGGTTGCTTAAATTATCAGCATATTGATAATAATTTCTGAAGATTGGTTAAGCCCTGATTTGTGATCCAGTATGTGGTCTATTTTGGGAAAAGTTACATGTGCACTCAAGAAGAATAAGTATTCTGTTGTTTTAGGGTGGAATGTTCTATATATATCTATGAGGTCTATCTGGTCCAATGTGTAATTCAATGCTCTTGTTTCTTTCTTGGTTTTCTGCTTGGATGATCTGTCTATTACTGAGAGTGGTGTGTTAAGATCCCCTAAAATTAATGTATTCACATCTCTATGACTGTTTATTTTGTTTAACAGTTAGCTCATGTAGTTGGCTGCTCCCATGTTGGGGGCATAAATATTTACAATTGTTGGATCTTCTTGGTCGATAGACCCTTTAAGAATGACAAAGTGGGAGATCCCGAAGATGGCGGGGAAGTAGGAGGAGGCGCCTTTTCAACCTGCACCCTAAAGTGAGCTGATTACCTACCAAAGAACTCCGATCACCCATGAAATCAGCCTGAGATCAGAATTATACACGTCTGGATCTCTGCGGGGGCCAGAAGACGCCAGTGGGCAGGTAAAGTGGAGTGGGAACGTCGGACTGATATCGGAAGATAAACAAAAGGGGGAGGGAGCCACCAGAGGCGACCGACTGGAAAATAATACCCCGATACGAGAGTGCCCGGCATCTGGGGACCAGCATTAACTTGGAGTCTTGTTGAAAGCACTCAAAAGAGCAAAGACTCGCGCGGGGAAATTGTGGGAATCGGGGCGGATAGGGATAGGGGCTTAAGTCCCCAGACCCAGGGCAGCATCCCCTGGCGCTGAGCCGGAGAGTGCGGCGGAGAAACCTGGTCTTTGTCCCTGAGCCACCAGCGCGCCCAAGAACGGGTGGAGTCCGGCTCCCGTGAGGGGCTGGGAGCCACACCAGACGGCAGAACGCGCACCTTACTGGAGGTGCGCGCGTGCCTCAACCTCCCCTGAGAGAGGTGCACGCCCAGCCTGGTGTTCTGGGACCCACGCGGCGATAGACCCACGCGGCGATAGAGCCGATAGAGCTGGAGGCGCCGCGCCCCAAACCATCCCCTGGGAGAGGTGCGCGCAAGCACTGAGCTCTCAGCCCCAGCCAGCGGGAAAATCTCAGTGTGCGATTGCTGCTTGGAACCTCTCTGGCGGTCTGGAGCTGCCCAGACAGCCACAGCTGCCTTGGTTTTGCGTACAAGCAGGAGATCCTGCGTCCCCAGGGACCGTGACTCAGAACCTGCTCTGCCAGCGGCCCAGCGGCTGCAGCACCTACAGGGGAGCAGACTGAGGCTTCTCTCTGAGAGGGAGGTTGGGGTGCAGTTTTCTTTCCTCTAAACCTCCAAAAACCATCAAAAGCTGTCAAGGCGAGAGAAAAGAAGTGAACAAACATAAAAACCTCCAGAGAACAAAAACCTGAAAAAAAAACGTTTTTCTCAGAGCCCACCCCCTTGAGGGGGTCGGGAGGACTTAACTCAGGGAACATCATTGACTGAAAACCCACGTGGCAGCCCCCTCCCCCAGAAAACAAATCAGGAAAAAAAAAAAAAGACTACAAGAGAACAACCACCACTACTTCATAGATACAACTTTTATTTTTAATTCTTTCCCACTATTCTGGTTCTTTTTTTTTCTTTTTTTATATAGATAATTTTTTAACCTATTTACAATCACAGTGAGATGTCCAGTACATCAAATTCCATGATAAACTTCTAACCTGAATTTTTTTTGATACATACACATGTGTTTTTCTTTTGCTTTTCTATTTTCTTAATTTTTAAAAAAATTTTTAATTTAGTTTAGTCCAGTTTATTCCTTTTTTATTTTTATTTTCTAATATTCATATAGAGTTAAACTTCAAGGTAACCCCCTTTCTCCAAGCAATGCTACCCCTAGAGGTGAACCAATTTTTAATCCCCCTTTTTTTTAGGAAAGTTGAGTCCTTTAACAAAGATATCAAGATACATCCAGGAAGAATCAAAATAACCTTCCTCGCCCACACCGAGAATCTATAACCATGCTCCCATCTTTTTCTTCTGCCAGTGTCTCTGTGTATTTATGTTTGTCTGGATAGTATATAAATCTTATACTTGGGGTTCTTCTTGACGAGGCTCCTCCTTTTTTTTGCTTATATATATATATTTTTTCTCTCGTCATATACTTTTATCAGTCTTTTTGTTTGTCTGTTTTTGTTCGTATATGTCATAAACCTTACCCTGGGGCCCATTTGGGCTGAACCTTCACTTTTATCTTCCCTTTTTTTCCTGTCTCTCTCTCTCTCCCTCTTTTTTCTTTTTCTTTTCTTTTTTCTCTCATTTGGGTGGGGAATCCTGAGTGCTCAGAAGCGTTCCAGGGTGCACCTTGACTGCACCACGGTCAATACATCCAGCTACATCTGTCCAGTCATCTCTCACCAAAATGACTAGGAGGAGGAATCCCCAACAGAAGAAAAATACAGAGGATGGGCCTTCTGCAACAGAGCTAACGGCTATCAACATAGACAATATGTCAGAAAGAGAATTCAGGCTAACAATTATCCAGGCAATAGCTAGGTTGGAGAAAGCCATGGATGACCAAACAGAATTGATTAGGGCAGAATTGAAAGCGACCAGAGAGGAGGTTCATAATGTTAGGGCAGAGCTGAAGGCCACCAGGGATGAGGTTCACAACGCTCTCAATGAGTTCCAATCTAATCTAAATTCTCTAAAAGCTAGGGTAACTGAGACAGAAGATAGAATTAGTGATCTGGAGGACAAACAAATAGAGAGAAAGGATCAGGAGGAAGCCTGGAACAAACAGCTTAGAAGCCACGAAAACAGAATCAGGGAAATAAATGATGCCATGAAACGTTCCAACGTCAGAATTATTGGAATCCCTGAAGGGGAGGAGAAAGAAAGAAGTCTAGAAGATATAGTGGAACAAATTTTTCATGAAAATTTTCCCAATCTTGCGAATGGAACAAGTGTTCATGTACTAGAAGTAGAAAGGTCCCCCCCCAAGATTATAAATTCAAAAAAAACATCCAGGCACCTCATAGTAAAATTGAGGAATCGTAATTGTAGATACAATCTCTTGAAAGCCGCTAGGACAAAGAAGCTCCTTACATACAGAGGAAAGCCCATCAGAATAACGTCAGACCTGTCCACAGAGACCTGGCAAGCCAGAAAGGGCTGGCAAGATATATTCAGGGCACTAAATGAGAAGAACATGCAGCCAAGAGTACTTTATCCAGCAAGACTGACATTCAAAATGGATGGAGAGATAAAGAGTTTCCAAGACCGGCAAGGCTTGAAAGACTATGCAACCACCAAGCCGACACTGCAGGAAATATTAAGGGGGGTTCTATAAAAGAGGAAAAATCCTAAGAATAGCATTGAACAGAAATATAGAGACAATCGACAGAAAGAAAGACTTCAAAGATAACACAATGTCAATAAAAACGTATCTCTCAATAATCACTCTCAATGTGAATGGCCTAAATGCACCCATAAAACGACACAGGGTTGCAGATTGGATAAAACGACAGGACCCATCCATATGTTGTCTACAAGAGACCCATTTTGAACCTAAAGATACACCCAGACTGAAAGTGAAGGGATGGAGAAGCATCTTTCACGCCAATGGGCCTCAAAAGAAGGCCGGGGTAGCGATTCTCATATCAGATAAATTAGATTTTAAACTAAAGACGGTAGTCAGGGATACAGAAGGACACTACATCATTCTTAAAGGGACTATCCACCAAGATGATCTAACAATTGTAAATATCTATGCCCCCAATATGGGAGCAGCCAATTACATAAGAAAACTATTAATCAAGATAAAGAGTCATATTGATATGAATACATTAATAGTAGGAGATCTTAACACGCCTCTCTCAGAAATAGACAGATCATCGAAGCAGAAAATCAATAAAGAAATAAGAGCATTGAATGACACATTGGACCAGATGGACCTCATAGATATATACAGAACATTCCACCCTAAAACAACAGAATACTCATTCTTCTCAAGTGCACATGGAACCTTCTCCAGAATAGACCACATACTGGGTCACAAATCAGGGCTCAACCGATACCAAAAGACTGAAATTATTCCCTGCATATTCTCAGATCACAATGCTTTGAAACTGGAGCTCAATCACAAGGAAAAGTTCAGAAGGAACTCAAATACCTGGAAGCTAAAGACCACCTTGCTTAAGAATGCTTGGATCAACCAGGAGATCAAAGAAGAACTTAAACAATTTATGGAAACCAATGAGAACGAAGACACTTCACTCCAAAACCTATGGGATACAGCAAAGGCGGTCCTAAGGGGGAAATTCATAGCCATCCAAGCCTCCCTCAAAAAAAATTGAAAAATCCAGAATACACCAGCTGTCTCTACACCTTAAAGAACTGGAGAATCAACAACAAATCAAACCAACTCCACACGTAAGAAGGGAAATAATCAAGATTAGAGCAGAGATCAACGAGGTAGAAACCAGAGATACAGTAGAACGTATCAACGAAACTAGAAGCTGGTTTTTTGAAAGAATCAATAAGATCGATAAACCATTGGCCACACTAATCCAAAAGAAAAGAGAGAAAGCCCAAATTAATAAAATTATGAATGAAAAGGGAGAGATCACAACTAACACCAAGGAAGTAGAAACAATCATCAGAAGCTATTATCAACAGTTATATGCCAATAAGCTAAGCAACCTAGATGAAATGGATGCATTCCTGGAAAACTATAAACTCCCAAAATTGAACCAGGAAGAAATTGACAACCTGAATAGACCGATATCTAGTAACGAGATTGAAGTAGTGATCAAAAACCTCCCAAAAAACAAGAGCCCAGGACCTGACGGATTCCCTGGGGAATTCTATCAAACTTTCAAAGAAGAAATAATACCTATTCTCCTGAAGCTGTTTCAAAAAATTGAAGCAGAAGGAAAACTTCCAGACTCTTTTTATGAAGCCAGCATTACCCTGATCCCCAAACCAGGCAAAGACCCTACCAAAAAGGAGAATTTCAGACCGATATCACTGATGAATATGGATGCTAAGATTCTCAACAAGATCCTAGCAAACAGGATCCAACAGCACATTAAAAAGATTATCCACCATGACCAGGTAGGATTCATCCCTGGGTTACAAGGATGGTTCAACATTCGCAAATCAATCAATGTGATAGAACAAATCAATAAGAGAAGAGAGAAGAACCACATGATCCTCCCCATTGATGCAGAAAAAGCTTTTGACAAAATCCAGCATCCGTTCCTGATTAAAACGCTTCAAAGTATAGGGATAGAGGGAACATTCCTGAACTTCATCAAATCTATCTATGAAAAACCCACAGCAAATATCATCCTCAATGGGAAAAAGCTCGCAGCCTTCCCATTGAGATCAGGAACACGACAAGGATGCCCACTCTCACCACTCTTGTTCAACATAGTATTAGAAGTCCTAGCAACAGCAATCAGACAACAAAGAGAAATAAAAGGTATCCAAATTGGCAAGGAAGAAGTCAAACTCTCTCTCTTCGCAGATGACATGATTCTTTATATGGAAAACCCGAAAGACTCCACCTCCAAACTACTAGAACTCATACAGCAATTCAGTAATGTAGCAGGATACAAAGTCAATGTCCAGAAATCAGTGGCTTTCTTATACACTAACAATGAAAATACAGAAAGGCAAATTAGAGAATCGATTCCATTTACTATAGCACCAAAAACCATAAGATACCTCGGAATAAACCTAACCAAAGAGGTTAAAGATCTGTACTCGAGGAACTACAGAACACTCCTAAAAGAAATTGAAGAAGACACAAAAAGATGGAAGACCATTCCATGCTCTTGGATGGGAAGAATAAACATCGTTAAAATGTCTATACTGCCCAGAGCAATCTATACTTTTAATGCCATTCCAATCAAAATTCCACCAGTATTTTTCAAAGAGCTGGAGCAAATAATACTAAAATTTGTATGGAATGAGAAGAGACCCCGAATTGCTAAGGAAATGTTGAAAAACAAAAATAAAACTGGTGGCATCACGTTACCTGATTTCAAGCTTTACTACAAAGCTGTGATCACCAAGACAGCATGGTACTGGCATAAAAACAGACACATGGACCAGTGGAACAGAGTAGAGAGCCCAGATATGGACCCTCAACTCTATGGTCAAATAATCTTTGACAAAACAGGAAAAAATATCCAGTGGAAAAAAGACAGTCTCTTCAATAAATGGTGCTGGGAAAACTGGACAGCTATATGTAGAAGAATGAAACTTGACCATTCTCTTACACCGTACACAAAGATAAATTCAAAATGGATAAAAGACCTCAACGTGAGACAGGAATCCATCAGAATCCTCGAGGAGAACATAGGGAGTAACCTCTTTGATATCAGCCATAGCAACTTCTTTCAAGATATGTCTCCAAAGGCGAAGGAAATAAAGGCAAAGATGAACTTCTGGGACTTCATCAAGATAAAAAGCTTCTGCACAGCAAAAGAAACAGTCATCAAAACAAAGAGGCAACCCACGGAATGGGAGAAGATATTTGCAAATGACAGTACAGATAAAAGGTTGATATCCAGGATCTATAAAGAACTCCTCAAACTCAACACACACAAAACAGATAATCATATTAAAAAAATGGGCAGAAGATATGAACAGACACTTCTCCAATGAAGACATACAAATGGCTACCAGACACATGAAAAAATGTTCATCATCACTAGCCATCAGGGAGATTCAAATCAAAACCACATTGAGATACCACCTTACACCAGTTAGAATGGCCAAAATTAGCAAGACAGGAAACAACGTGTGTTGGAGAGGATGTGGAGAAAGGGGAACCCTCTTACACTGTTGGTGGGAATGCAAACTGGTGCAGCCACTTTGGAGAACAGTGTGGAGATTCCTCAGGAAATTAAAAATAGATCTTCCCTATGACCCTGCAATTGCACTGCTGGATATTTACCCCAAAGATACAGATGTAGTGAAAAGAAGGGCCATCTGTACCCCAATGTTTATAGCAGCAATGGCCACGGTCGCCAAACTGTGGAAAGAACCAAGATGCCCTTCAACGGATGAATGGATAAGGAAGATGTGGTCCATATACACTATGGAGTATTATGCCTCCATCAGAAAGGACGAATACCCAACCTTTGTAGCAACATGGACAGGACTGGAAGAGATTATGCTGAGTGAAATAAGTCAAACAGAGAAAGTCAAGTATCATATGGTTTCACTTATTGGTGGAGCATAACAAATAATACAGAGGACAAGGGTAGATGGAGAGGAGAAGGGAGTTGAGGGAAATTGGAAGGGGAGGTGAACCATGAGAGACTATGGACTCTGAAAAACAACCTGAGGGTTTTGAAGGGGCGGGGTGGGAGGGTGGGGGAACCAGGTGGTGGGTATTAGGGAGGGCACAGATTGCATGGAGCACTGGGTGTGGTGAAAAAACTATGAATACTGTTACGCTGAAAATAAATAAAAAATTGGAAGAAAAAAAAAAAAAAAAAAAAAGAATGACAAAGTGTCCTTCTTTATCTCTGACTACATTCTTTAGCTTAAAATATAATTTATCTGATATGAGAATCACTAACCAGATTTCTTTTGAGGCCTGTTGGCATGAAAGATGCTTCTCCATCCCTGCACTTTCAGTCTGCATGTGCCTTTAGGTTCCAAATATGTCTCTTGTAGACAGCATATGGGCGGGTCCTGTTTTTTTTTTTTTAAGAATTTTTTTTTTTTCAGCATAACAGTATTCATTGTTTTTTCACCACACCCAGTGCTCCATGCAATCCGTGCCCTCCCTAATACCCACCACCTGGTTCCCCCAACCTCCCACCCCCCGCCCCTTCAAAACCCTCAGGTTGTTTTTCAGAGTCCATAGTCTCTCATGGTTCACCTCCCCTTCCAATTTCCCTCAACTCCCTTCTCCTCTCCATCTACCCTTGTCCTCTATATTATTTGTTATGCTCCACCAATAAGTGAAACCATATGATACTTGACTCTCTCTGTTTGACTTATTTCACTCAGCATAATCTCTTCCAGTCCTGTCCATGTTGCTACAAAAGTTGGGTATTCGTCCTTTCTGATGGAGGCATAATACTCCATAGTGTATATGGACCACATCTTCCTTATCCATTCATCCGTTGAAGGGCATCTTGGTTCTTTCCACAGTTTGGCAACCGTGGCCTTTGCCGCTATAAACATTGGGGTACAGATGGCCCTTCTTTTCACTACATCTGTATCTTTGGGGTAAATACCCAGTAGTGAAATTGCAGGGTCATAGGGAAGCTCTATTTTTAATTTCCTGATGAATCTCCACACTGTTCTCCAATTTTTTTTAAGATTTTATTTATTTATTTGACAGACGGAGATCACAAGTAGACAGAGAAGCAGACAGAGATAGAGGAGAAAGCAGGCTCCCTGCTGAGCAGAGAGCCCGACACGGCGCTCAATCCCAGGACCTGGGATCATGACCCGAGCCAAAGGCAGAGGCCTTAACCCACTGAGCCACCCAGGCACCCCCCTGTTGTTTTATCCAGTCTGCAACCCTGTGCCTTTTATGGGAGCATTTAGGTCATTCACATTGAGAGTGATTATTGAAAGATATGTTTTTATTGAAATCATGTTGCCTGTGAAGTCCTTGTTTCTATGGATTGTTTTTGTAAATTTCTTTTTCTATGTCACTCTTGAGTTCTTTCTTCTTTTATAGAACCTCCCTTAATATTTCTTGCAGTGCCAGCTTGGTAGTCACATACTCTTTTAAACCTTGGCGGTCTTGGGAGTTCTTTATCTCTCCATCCATTTTGAATGTCAGCCTTGCTGAATAAAGTATTCTTGGCTGCATGTTATTCTCATTTAGTGCCCTGAATATGTCTTGCCAACACTTTCTGGCCTGCAAGATTTTTCTATGGACAGGTCTGAGGTTAGTCTGATTGTCCTTCCTCTGTACATAAGGAATCTCTTCCCCCTAAATGCCCCTAGGACCTCTTGTCTAAAATTATGATTCGTGAATTTCACAATCAAGTGTCTTTCTAGATTCGTTGATCTTGATGGGTGTCCTTTCTGCCTCTAGGACACAAATGCTTGTTCCATTCCCCAGATTGGGGAAATTTTCTTCCAGAATTTGTTCAACCATATCTTCTAGTCTTCTCTCTTTCTCCACCCCCTCAGGGATCCCAATATTTCTGACATTGGAATGTTACATGGCATCATTTATGTCCCTAATTCTGTTTTCATGGCTTCTAAGCTATTTGTTCCAGGCCTCTTCCTGATCCTTCTTCTCTATCAGTTTGTTCTCTATATAACTAATTCTATCTTCTGTTTCAGTTACCCCAGGTGTTAGGGTATTTAGATTAGATTGGATCTCATTGATATCATTTTTAACTTCTGCCAGGTTAGCTCTCCCTTCTGCCTTTATAGAATCTCAATATAGAGATTCTATATTGTCACTAATGCTTTTCTCCAACCTAGCCACTGCCTAGATAATTGTTCCCTTTCCAACATACCATTTATGTCTATATCCAGTAGTGTCGTAGGAGAGGTCACAGTCTCTGAATTTTTCCTCTTTGGGGTGTTCTTCCTCCTTGTCAGTTTGGTGAGAGGTGCTTGAGGGAATGTATAGCTGAATATATCAACCAAGATTCTGGCAAGGTGCACACTGGCACCAGCGGGACTGTGAGCTGCCTCGGTAGGTGTCTGTGAGGGCAGCTTTGCAATGCATAGAGGTGGGGATGCTGGGGCATTGGACAGCGGGAGTCATGGTCTCAGCCAATTCTAGGCAGGTGTTTCCTGGCTCCCCAAGTCAACTGCTCTGGTGGCACCAGCAGCCTCTACTGTCCCTGCTGCAGGCCGTCTTTGTGGGTCCTCCCTGTGGGACACTGTGTCCCGCATGGGCCCACTCTGGCAGCTGGTCCCTGGCTTCCATGTCTGTTGCCTTCATCCTCCTGAGGCGCTTCTCCCTGAGGCCGGGTTTGTGCTGCCCAGGGGCCCCTCCTCGTGGCTGGCCCTGAAGGCCTGCAGGTTACCATGCCAATAAATAAAAACCTTAAAAAGAAGTTGGGGAGCCTGCATGGCTCAGTTTGTTAAGTGTTTGCCTTTGGCTCAAGTCATGGTCCTGGAGTCTCTGGGTGGAGTTCTACGTCCAGCACCTTTCTCTGTGGGGAGTCTGCTTCTCCCTCTGCCCCTTACCTGGCTTATGTTCTCTTTCTCAAAAACAAAAAACAAAAACAAAAAAACCCACAAAGACGTCAAAGCATGAAAAATGGCTTGAATCAATAACCTGGGCAATGAAACGTATCATTTTATTGGGATAGCTATACTTAGTCCCTTGTACATCCATTCTTTATCTTTTCATTGTATATACGGATACTATCCTCAGTGACTACTATCTGCCCTGTGGTGTGGAATGCTGCACCCACATAGGCATGCCCACTACATTCTCTGTGGTAGTCCTCTCTGATCACTGCTATTTGCCATAATTTTTTCCACCCTCTTCTAATTAAAATGTCTTCTGTCCTCTACTTTTAAGGGATCATGATTCCTGTTGCTTTTAGACAGAACAATTCAGTAATGGATCTCTACTCTGAGCCCTGGCCAACCAAGAACTACATGAGTGAGCAATGAGGTCAATGGAAACAGAAGATTGAGGATGGGGTTGGTGCTATGAATGCACCAGTGAAAGGCTCAACATCCTCAAAACTAAAAACCCAGCAGGGAGCAGGGGAGTGGCAAGAATCATACCTGTCCAGGTATTAACTCTCATGATTCTAGAAAGACCTGAGAAAATATTTTGCAATGTAAGGCAACATTTCTATGGACCAAGAACAGGGAGGGCATGCAGGGACAGGACTTCATAGACTTGTGCTGATTCCCAAAATATCTCAGAAGTTGAAAACTCTCTAAGCAGGGTGAAATGATTCAGCCAAGGGGAGGGACATGGGTCCATGGCAGATCAGCTGTGAGTTTTTTTCTCACTATTCCTGCTGTCACATGGTGGGTAGGCAAAACTCCTCCCACAACCATGGTTTGTTGAACAGTTGGAATCATTATCATCTTCTTCCAGGATATTCTGGATGGTCAGGTACCAGACTAGGTCAGAGCTGGACCTGAGAAGCATTGATTATGGAGGAAAAGTCCTAGAAATGATACAGTGGAGAGAGTGGAGGGAAAGGCAAGAGGGTATATGTCTGAACAGGAGGCCTCTGTCCTTGGGATATGTGGACTGGGGGTTCTTCTCTAATGAAAGGCATCAGTTCTTTCTGCCAGAGATTTCTCTTCAGTTCTTCTCTGCAGATCATTTCTCTATGCCATTCTCTGTGATTTAGAATTGCAGAATTGCAGGCCCCTCTCCAAACTCAAAGGAATCTGAATTCAATTTTACAAGATCTGGATGATTCATATGCACATTGAAGTATGAGACTAACTGATCTAACACATGTAGAAAGGCCACACTGTTTTTGGTGACTGACTGCTTTTCAAGTTTCAATCTATTCTGTTTTCCAATCAGCCTCTCCAGGACATAAACTCTTTCCTTTACCATTCTGTGCATTTGATGTCCACAGTAATGTACCGAGGGTTTCCCACTGAAGGTAGTAGGGATCTCCCTTTTCACTCACTAGATCCAGATGCATTTTAATACAAGCAAGATAATCTTCACAACTTCACAATTTCAGAGTCTTCTGCACTGGTAATCAATTGGAACCACCTAATGGCTGTCTATCTTTTGAATGCAATGTTTCAGCACTATTAAGCAGTAATTCTATATTTCTAGACTTTTAAACTCAGGGAAAATTACTTGTAGTAACCTTCCATGACACTAGGAGTGCTTGAAACATGAGAAAAATATGAAATATAAACAAAACTCTTTGTGTAATTGTGTAACAATTAAAAACCCATTGGGAAGAAAGTGTTCAAATTCAGAAAGATACTGACCGTGTGATGTTTTAGATTCTTAGGGCTGCCATAACAAAGTAGCACAAACTGGGTGGCTTCAAGAAAAAGTGACTATCTCACAGGTGTGGAGGCTAAAAGCCCCAGATTCATAGGGTGGGGCCATGTTCCCTCTGGAACCTGTAGGGGAATCTTTCCCTGCCTCCCCCTGACTAACTAGCAGTTTGAGGGCAATTTTTGGCATTCCCTGGGTGAAGCTGAGAACTCTGCACACTCTGCCTCCAGCTTGCCATGGTGACCTTCTTGTCTCCATGTGGCCATCCTGTTTTAAGCACATAGTCATACTGGACTAGAAGGCCACCTTCCACCAGTATAGCCTCACCTTAACCAATTACCTCTATGAAAAACCTATTTTTCGATCAGGGCATATTATTAAGTCCTCAGGGCTACAACTTCAACATATGTTCTTTGGGAGGATACAATTTATCCCAGAGTATTAGGGAGGAAGTATCGTTACAAAAATATTCATAATTTTTAATATTTTAAAAAGTATAGAATATACTTGCATTGTGTTAAAGTGCAACCTAATACAATAAACTTTATGTTGCTTATTTTTTAAAAATTTGAGGGGTTTATTTATTTATTTAAGGAATATCTGGATCTAACATGGGACTTAAACTCAGACCTTGAAATCAAGTGTCCCACCCTTTTTTGACTGAGCAGGCCAGGTGCATCATGAAACTTTAGAAATATACTAAATGAGTGTTTCCTCTGTTCTTAGCTGACAAAGAATATTGGAGATGCTCCTTTTTTTCTGGAGGAAATGTGTTTTGCCTCAAATTTTAGTTCTGATCCATGCACATAGAGATCCTTGTCTAATATAAAAGCACGGAAATCTGCTTTTTTTTTGACCAGTACCTCCCAAAACATTGATATATTTCCTCCACTTCAGGACTCAAAAACGAATGGGAAGAAATTCAGACCATGTTGCATCTCTGCCTCTCTAAGGATGGTTTAACCCTTAGGCTACCCTGAAGGCTCAGGTGTCTGGTCATGGTATACCAGCATCACATGATCTTATTTGTACCCACACACTGAAACAACAGTTTATGTCTTCCTTCCTCATCTGGGTCTCTCACTGTGCCTCCCATCACCATATTGTAGGAAGCAGTGGTACTCAGCCTCATCCTCAGGCTGGGCCCCTGTGAGGGTCAGGACAGCTTTGCCCCCAAGGAGGGAGCCTGAGAATCGGGCAGGGGTCCAGGAAGGTTTATTGTGTGTATTATAAATCAATGTCCTAGGGGATTGGCCAGGCTTCTGCTGGAACCAACATGGATAATGTCCATCGCTGACTGCGCCATAGCTGGAGGCACAGGTGAGAGTGACTGTCTCTCCCGGGGACACAGTCAGTGAGGGCTCCTGGGTCACCACAGCCTCAGAGCTGGTCCCTGAAATGAAAATAGACACATATTAGAATGAAGAATAAAGGCAGAGGGATTCCCCCCAAAAGCTGGCTGTCAAATCTCCATGAACCTGGGCAGTAGGTGAGGAGGGGGAGGAGGAGGAGTGGAGTCCAGGTCATGGTGTGGACTTCCCAAAGGTCCCGTTGCCTTACAGCTGGTGCTGGTCCCTGGGATGTGTCTTTTATCTCCTCCTGAGCTCCAGGGAGAAGGGTGTGTTTGGTGGCGCATTATGCAAATATGAGCCTACAGTGCCATTTGGTTCTGGGTCCTAGGCCCAGCTGCTAGCTGAAATCCAAAGAGGAGAGCTGGGGAAGTTAAGCACTCCGAGTTTGTCCCCTGGGAGGAAGCAGCTGCTGGCAACTCTCTCCCAGACAGTGAGCAGGGGTGCAGGGCCCCATCAGGTGGAACCATTTCAGTTGGTTTCAGGCCTTGCCAGCTCTGAGCGGGTGAACAGCTCCCCCTGGTGACATTCTCAGGAGACCACTCATGGGTGTGGAAATCAGGCAGAGTGAATGTAGCCCATTTGTGTTCTCAACAAACATAACATAAGTAGGTGTTACCTACTCTTGAGTCTCTCCAGAGAGTTTTCTTTTTCAGTGTCATCTCTTGTATTTTTAACTTCTATACTTTCCATTTGGTGTGTTTTGATGACTTCTATTTCAAAGGCATATTTCTGCCCTTTCCATGTATTCTAAGAGTTTTTGTAGAGGCTCCTGTGGTGGATTTTCTGATTGTTGCTTGAAAGTATCTGTTCCATAATGTCAGCATGTGAGGGACCTCAGTGTTTGTGATGGTCGAGTCTCCTTTCTCACTCAAGGTTTGATTTTCCTGGTTCTTGACAAGACAAGTGGTCATTTTTCCTGGATCCTGGATATTTTTGGATATTTATTAAGTAATATTGGGGTCCCAATTACCTTCCTTCAATCATCAGGTGATTCTCCCCCTTGAGGAGCAGCAAGAGGTCTGGGATTGTATGTCAGCTTCCCAGTGGCCCCAGGAAAAGTGGAGTGTTCAATCCCATAGTCTTGCTGCTGACTCCCTGCTGGAGAAAGTGGGGCAAGAGTGTCCCCTCCAAGTGCCCACTGTGTGAGTGGGGGTGTTGTGAGACAGGCTCTGAGCTGGACCCTGCTGACCCCAGAGAGGGATGCCCAGGCCTGAAGGGAGGTGCAGAGGATGAATTCTCAGCAACTCACTGGGCTCTGTGCCCTCACTGACAATAGGAAGGGGAGGGGTCAAATGCAAAGCCAGCATTCCTGCCTTGCAGTCCCTTATTAATTGTGTTAATGCTAGGTGGGAGTCCAGGGTATGCTCTTACTGGCCCCACAGTCACCAGCAGGGGTATATGAGTGCAGAACAGCTCTGCCTTAAATCACCAATCAGTGTTCCTGCTGGTGGATGGGCTTCTGCTGAGCTTCTGGGGATCTGCCAAAATTATAGGTGGGAAGAACTGGAATGATAAGTAGCCCACTGGCCCCACCTTGCCCAGGCTTTCTGATGCTCCTGTGGGATGGAGGCTCAGCTCTCCACTGAGACCAATGACACTATACAAGGTGGACAATTGGACACTGCCCTTTTCTGCCAGGAGGGGAAGGACACTAGGTGTCTGCTCAGCACTGCTGAGAGCCCTGCATGAAGGCACAGTTTGGGGATTCATTAGTGTGTGAAGGTAATATAAAATAGACATTTTTTAAATTTTTTGCTAAAATATTTTCTTTGCTCAGGCCAATTTATATTCAGATCCTCTATGTTGGTTGACATTTTTAGAGTTTTGGTGGATTTTATTTTCTTTTTCCCTTCTGGCCCTCTGGGTGATTCTTGGTTGGAGGCTCCTGCAGTGTCTTCTCTTACATGTATTTGGGGTAATAGAAGGGAAGAAACCCAAAGAACTCACTGGTGTGTTTTCCTCAACAGCTGAGGTTTGTAGGAAGTCTTCCTTCTTCTTTCTACCTTATGGAGTTTTCCTATACTTGCTTGTATTTTTCCCAGATATTTTTAGTTGTAAGTGAGAGGACCTGGTTGATTGGGAGCATTTCCTCTTGGTCAGAACTGGAAACCCTGGTGGTGCCTGCTCTGAATGGTTTCCTCCAGTGCTAGGATGGTGGAGATCCTGCAGAACTTAAGTTGTGGAGGTGATTTATCCTGAAATAGAAATAAGAGGTAATTTGAATATTATTTTACATTATTTTTTACAGAATGATATAAGGAAAATACATCACCAAACATTAGGTGTGAAAAGTTTCATAGGTAGTGCTGGGACCCAGTACAGCATAAAAGTTTGGCTTTGGTCTCTTAAACATGAGGAGAAAACAGTATATGTATGTACATATACATATACATTATACATATATATGTATATATAAATATATATACATATATATATATTTAAGATTTATTTTTTTAATTTAATTTCTTTTCAGTGTAATTCATTGTTTATGCACCACACCCAATGCTCCATGCAATGCGTACCCTCCATAAAACCCACCCCCCAGGCTCCCCCAACCTCCCACCCTCCTTCCCTTCATAACCCTCAGATCATTTTTCAAAGTCCATAGTCTCTCATGGTTCATCTCCCCCTCCAATTTCTCTCAACTCCCTTCTCTTCTCCATCTCCCCATGTCCTCTATGTTATTTCTTATGCTCCACAAATAAATGAAACCATACGATAATGGACTCTCTCTGCTTGACTCATTTCACTCAGCATAATCTCTTCCAGTCCCATCCATGTTGATGCAAAAGTTGGGTATTCATCCTTTCTGATGGAGGCATAATACTCCATAGTGTATATGGACCACATCTTCCTTATCCATTCATCCGTTGAAGGGCATCTTGGTTCTTTCCACAGTTTGGTGACCGTGGCCATTGCTACTATGAACATTGGGGTACAGATGGTCATTCTTTTCACTACATCTGTATCTTTGGGGTAAATACCCAGTAGTGAAATTGCAGGGTAATAAGGAAGCTCCATTTTTAATTTCTTTTTTTTTAAGATTTTATTTATTTATTTGAAAGACAGATCACAAGTAGGCAGAGAGGCAGGCAGAGAGAGAGAGGAGGAAGCAAGCTCCCCGCTGAGCAGAGAGCCCGATGCGGGGCTCAATCCCAGAACCCTGGGACTATGACCTGAGCCGAAGGCAGAGGCTTTAACCCACTGAGCCACCCAGGCGTCCCCATTTTTAATTTCTTAAGGAATCTCCACACTGTTTTCCAAAGTGGCTGCACCAACTTGCATTCGCACCAACAGTGTAATAGGGTTCCCCTTTCTCCACATCCTCTTCAACAGAGGTTGTTTACTGTCTTGCTAATTTTGGCCATTCTAACTGGTGTAAGGTGATATCTCAATGTGGTTTTGACTTGAATCTCCCTGATGGCTAGTGATGATGAACATTTTTTCATGTGTCTGATAGCCATTTGTATGTCTTCATTGGAGAAGTGTCTGTTCATATCTTCTGCCCATTTTTTGACATGATTATCTGTTTTGTGTGTGTTGAGTTTGAGAAGTTCTTTATAGATCCTGGATATCAGCCTTCTGTCTTTTCTGTCATTTGAAAATATTTTCTCCCATTCTGTGGTTGCCTCTTTGTTTTGTTGACTGTTTCCTTTGCTGTGCAGAGGCTTTTGATCTTGATGAAGTCCCAAAATTCATTTTTGCTTTTGTTTCCTTTGCCTTTGGAGACATATCTTTTTTTTTATTTCTGTATTTTTTTAATAAATATATAATGTATCATTAGCCCCAGGGGTACAGGTCTGTGAATCGCCAGGTTTACACACTTCACAGCACTCACCATAGCATATACCCTCCCCAATGTCCATAACCCCACCACCCTCTCCTTCCTCCCCCCCAGTTTTTTTGTGATCCCATCTTGTTCCATTTTCCTACCCCTCAAACCCCACACGTTGCATCTTCACTTCCTCATATCAGGGAGATCATGTGATAGTTGTCTTTCTCTGATTGAATTACTTCGCTAAGCATAATACCTTCACTTTTGGAGACATATCTTGAAAGAAGTTGCTGTGGCTGATATCGAAGAGGTTACTGCCTATGTTCTACTCTAGGATTCTGATGGATTCCTAAAACAGGATATATCTTATTCTTTTTTACCTTTATGTCTTTGTGTGTTAAACTTTTTATTATGTAATGATTTTACATTGACAGAAGAAAAAGCAAAGATAATACAGAGATCTCTCATGTACCTTTCACCCAGATTATTCTAAGGATAACATCATGCATGACCATAGCATTTAAAAAAATATTTATTTTTTTAAATTTCTTTTCAGTGTTCCAGAGTTCATTGTTTATGCACCACACCCAGTGCTCCATGCAATGCGTGCCCTCCATAATACCCATCACCAGGCTCATCAAACCTCCCACCCCCCCGCCCCTCCAAAACCCTCAGATTGTTTTTCAGAGGCCATAGTCTCTCACCGTTTATCTCACCCCCTCCAATTTCCCCCAACTCCCTTCTCCTCTAAATCTCCCCATGTCCTCCATGTTATTTCTTATGCTCCACAAATAAGCAAAACCATATGATAATGGCTTGACTTATTTCACTCAGCATAATCTCTTCCAGTCCCATCCATGTTGATATAAAAGTTGGGTATTCATCCTTTCTGATGGAGGCATGATACTCCTGGCTGCGAGTATATAGATATAGTATATATACATATCATATATATGTATATGTATATATACGTATATAGCCAGACATATATATGTACCACATCTTCCTTATCCATTCATCTGCTGAAGGTCATCTGGGTTCTTTCCACAGTTGGCGACTGTGGCCATTGTATGGCATTTTTTTTTTAAACATATAATGTATTATTTGCTTCAGGGGTACAGGTCTGTGAATCATCAGTCTTACACAATACACAGCATTCACCATAGCACATACCTTCTCCAATGTCCATAACCCAGCCACCCTATCCCACTCCTCCTCAGCCCCCAGCAACCCTCAGTTTGTTTCCTGAGATCAAGAGTCTCTTATGGTTTGTCTCTCTCACCAGTCCCATCTTGTTTCATTTTTCCCCCTTCCTTCCCTGCCATGACCCCACCCACCCTGCCTCTCAAATTCCTCATGTCAGAGAGATCATATGATAATTGTCTTTCTCTGATTGACTTATTTTGCTTAGCATAATACCCTCTAGTCCATCCACGTCATTGCAAATGGCAAGATTTCAGTTTTTTGATGGCTGCATAATATTCCATTCTCTCTCTCTGTATAAGTGTGTGTGTGTGTGTGTGTGTGTGTGTGTGTATATATATATATATATATATATATATATATATGTATGACATCTTCTTTATCCATTCATCTGTTGATGAATATCTAGGTTTGTTTTTTTTTTATTAAATTTTTTATTTATTTTCAGCGTAACAGTATTCATTGTTTTTTCACCACACCCAGTGCTCCATGCAATCTGTGCCCTCCCTAATACCCACCACCTGGTTCCCCCACCCTCCCACCCCGCCCCTTCAAAACCCTCAGGTTGTTTTTCAGAGTCCATAGTCTCTCATGGTTCACCTCCCCTTCCAATTTCCCTCAACTCCCTTCTCCTCTCCATCTACCCTTGCCCTCTATATTATTTGTTATGCTCCACCAATAAGTGAAACCATATGATACTTGACTTTCTCTGTTTGACTTATTTCAATCAGCATAATCTCTTCCAGTCCTGTCCATGTTGCTACAAAAGTTGGGTATTCGTCCTTTCTGATGGAGGCATAATACTCCATAGTGTATATGGACCACATCTTCCTTATCCATTCATCCGTTGAAGGGCATCTTGGTTCTTTCCACAGTTTGGCGACCGTGGCCATTGCTGCTATAAACATTGGGGTACAGATGGCCCTTCTTTTCACTACATCTGTATCTTTGGGGTAAATACCCAGCAGTGCAATTGCAGGGTCATAGGGAAGATCTATTTTTAATTTCCTGAGGAATCTCCACACTGTTCTCCAAAGTGGCTGCACCAGTTTGCATTCCCACCAACAGTGTAAGAGGGTTCCCCTTTCTCCACATCCTCTCCAACACATGTTGTTTCCTGTCTTGCTAATTTTGGCCATTCTAACTGGTGTAAGGTGGTATCTCAATGTGGTTTTGATTTGAATCTCCCTGATGGCTAGTGATGATGAACATTTTTTCATGTGTCTGGTAGCCATTTGTATGTCTTCATTGGAGAAGTGTCTGTTCATATCTTCTGCCCATTTTTTAATATGATTATCTGTTTTGTGTGTGTTGAGTTTGAGGAGTTCTTTATAGATCCTGGATATCAACCTTTTATCTGTACTGTCATTTGCAAATATCTTCTCCCATTCCGTGGGTTGCCTCTTTGTTTTGATGACTGTTTCTTTTGCTATGCAGAAGCTTTTTATCTTGATGAAGTCCCAGAAGTTCATCTTTGCCTTTGTTTCCTTCGCCTTTGGAGACATATCTTTTTTTTTTTTTTTTTTTTTTTATTTATTTGTCAGAGAGCGAGTACACACAAGTAGGCAGAGAGGCAGGCAGAGGCAGCGAGAGAAGCAGGCTCCCTGCTGAGCAAGGAGCCCGATGTGGGACTCGATCCCAGGACCCTGGGATCATGACCTGAGCCGAAGGCAGCGGCTTAACCAACTGAGCCACCCAGGCGTCCCGCCTTTGGAGACATATCTTGAAAGAAGTTGCTGTGGCTGATATCAAAGAGGTTACTGCCTATGTTCTCCTCGAGGATTCTGATGGATTCCTGTCTCACGTTGAGGTCTTTTATCCATTTCGAGTTTATCTTTGTGTATGGTGTAAGAGAATGGTCAAGTTTCATTCTTCTACATATAGCTGTCCAGTTTTCCCAGCACCATTTATTGAAGAGACTGTCTTTTTTCCACTGGATATTTTTTCCTGTTTTGTCAAAGATTATTTGACCATAGAGTTGAGGGTCCATATCTGGGCTCTCTACTCTGTTCCACTGGTCTATGTGTCTGTTTTTATGCCAGTACCATGCTGTCTTGGTGATCACAGCTTTGTAGGAAAGCTTGAAATCAGGTAACGTGATGCCGCCAGTTTTATTTTTGTTTTTCAACATTTCCTTAGCAATTCGGGGTCTCTTCTGATTCCATACAAATTTTAGTATTATTTGTTCCAGCTCTTTGAAAAATACTGGTGGAATTTTGATCGGAATAGCTTTAAAAGTATAGATTGCTCTGGGCAGTATAGACATTTTAATGATGTTTATTCTTCTGATCCAAGAGCATGGAATGGTCTTCCATCTTTTTGTGTCTTCTTCAATTTCTTTTAGGAGTGTTCTGTAGTTCCTCGAGTACAGATCTTTAACCTCTTTGGTTAGGTTTATTCCGAGGTATCTTATGGTTCTTGGTGCTATAGTAAATGGAATCAATTCTCTAATTTGCCTTTGTGTATTTTCATTATTAGTGTATAAGAAAGCCACTGATTTCTGGACATTGACTTTGTATCCTGCTACATTACTGAATTGCTGTATGAGTTCTAGTAGTTTGGGGGTGGAGTCTTTCGGGTTTTCCATATAAAGAATCATGTCATCTGTGAAGAGAGAGAGTTTGACTTCTTCCTTGCCAATTTGGATACCTTTTATTTCTCTTTGTTGTCTGATTGCTGTTGCTAGGACTTCTAGTACAATGTTGAACAAGAGTGGTGAGATTGGGCATCCTTGTCGTGTTCCTGATCTCAATGGGAAGGCTGCAAGCTTTTTCCCATTAAGGATGATATTTGCTGTGGGTCTTTCATAGATAGATTTGATGAAGTTCAGGAATGTTCCCTCTATCCCTATACTTTGAGCGTTTTAATCAGGAACGGATGCTGGATTTTGTCAAAAGCTTTTTCTGCATCAATTGAGAGGATCATGTGGTGCTTCTCTCTTCTCTTATTGATTTGTTCTATCACATTGATTGATTTGCAAATGTTAAACCATCCTTGTAACCCAGGGATGAATCCCACCTGGTCATGGTGGATAATCTTTTTAATGTGCAGTTGGATCCTGTTTGCTAGAATCTTGCTGAGAATCTTAGCATCCATATTCATCAGTGATATTGGTCTGAAATTCTTTTTGGTAGGGTCTTTGCCTGGTTTGGGGATCAGGGTAATGCTGGCTTCATAAAAAGAGTCTGGAAGTTTTCCTTCTGCTTCAATTTTTTGACACAGCTTCAGGAGAATAGGTGTTATTTCTTCTTTGAAAGTCTGATAGAATTCCCCAGGGAATCCGTCAGGTCCTGGGCTCTTGTTTTTTGGGAGGCTTTTGATCACTGCTTCAATCTCGTTACTAGATATCGGTCTATTCAGGGTGTCAATTTCTTCCTGGTTCAATTTTGGGAGTTTAGAGTTTTCCAGGGATGCATCCATTTCATCTAGGTTGCTTAGCTTATTGGCATATAACTGTTGGTAATAACTTCTGATGATTGTTTCTACTTCCTTGGTGTTAGTTGTGATCTCTCCCTTTCATTCATAATTTTATTAATTTGGGCTTTCTCTCTTTTCTTTTGGATTAGTGTGGCCAATGATTTATCGATCTTATTGATTCTTTCAAAAAACCGGCTTCTAGGTTCATTGATACGTTCTACTGTATCTCTGGTTTCTACCTCGTTGATCTCTGCTCTAATCTTGATTATTTCCCTTCTTACATGTGGAGTTGGTTAGATTTCTTGTTGATTCTCCAGTTCTTTAAGGTGTAGAGACAGCTGGTGTATTCTGGATTTTTCCATTTTTTTGAGGGAGGCTTGGATGGCTATGTATTTCCCCCTTAGGACCGCCTTTTCTGTATCCCATAGGTTTTGGAGTGAAGTGTCTTCATTCTCATTGGTTTCCATGAATTGTTTAAGTTCTTCTTTGATCTCCTGGTTGATGCAAGCATTCTTAAGCAAGGTGCTCTTTAGCTTCCAGGTGTTTGAGTTCCTTCCAAACTTTTCCTTGTGATTGAGCTCCAGTTTCAAAGCATTGTGATCTGAGATTATGCAGGGAATAATCTCAGTCTTTTGTTATCGGTTGAGCCCTGATGTGTGACCCAGTATGTGGTCTATTCTGGAGAAGGTTCCATGTGCACTTGAGAAGAATGAGTATTCTGTTGTTTTAGGGTGGAATGTTCTGTATATATCTGGGAGGTCCATCTGGTCCAATGTGTCATTCAATGCTCTTGTTTCTTTATTGATTTTCTGCTTCAATGATCTGTCTATTTCTGAGAGAGGTGTGTTAAGATCTCCTAATATTAATGTATTCATATCAATATGACTCTTTATCTTGATTAATAGTTTTCTTATGTAATTGGCTGCTCCCATATTGGGGGCATAGATATTTACAATTGTTAGATCATCTTGGTGGATAGTCCCTTTAAGAATGATGTAGTGTCCTTCTGTATCTCTGACTACCGTCTTTAGTTTAAAATCTATTTTATCTGATATGAGAATCACTACCCCGGCCTTCTTTTGAGGCCCATTGGCATGAAAGATGCTTCTCCATCCCTTCCCTTTCAGTATGGGTGTAACTTTAGGTTCAAAATGGGTCTCTTGTAGATAGCATATGGATGGGTCCTGTCGTTTTATCCAATCTACAACCCTGTGTCGTTTTATGTGTGCATTTAGGCCATTCACATTGAGAGTGATTATTGAGAGATACGTTTTTATTGACATTGTGTTATCTTTGAAGTCTTTCTTTCTGTCGATTGTCTCTATATTTCTGTTCAATGCTATTCTTAGGATTTTTCCTCTTTTATAGAACCCTCCTTAATATTTCCTGCAGTATTAGCTTGGTGGTTGCATAGTCTTTTAAGCCTTGCCATTCTTGGAAACTCTTTATCTCTCCATCCATTTTGAATGTCAGTCTTGCTGCATAAAGTTTCTTGGATGCATGTTCTTCTCATTTAGTGGCCTGAATATATCTTGCCAGCCCTTTCTGGCTTGCCAGGTCTCTGTGGACAGGTCTGACGTTATTCTGATGGGCTTTCCTCTGTATGTAAGAAGCTTCTTTTTCCTAGCGGCTTTCAAGAGATTGTATCTACAATTATGATTTCTCAATTTTGCTATCAGGTGCCTTGATGTTTTTTTGGAAGCTATAATCTTGGGGGGAGACCATTCTGTCTCTAGTACATGAATGCTGGTTCCATTCACGAGATTGGGAAAATTTTCATGAAGAACTTGTTAGATTATATCTTCTAGACTTCTTTCTTTCTCCTCCCCTTCAGGGATTCCAATAATTCTGACGTTGGAACGTTTCATGGCATCATTTATTTCCCTGATTCTGTTTTTGTGGTTTTTAAGCTGTTTGTTCCAGGCTTCCTTCTGATCCTTTCTCTCTATCTGTTTGTCCTCCAGATGACTAATTCTATCTTCTGTCTCAGTTACCCTAGCTTTTAGAGAATTTAGATTAGATTGGAACCCATTGAGAGTATTGTGACCATCAACCCTGGTGGCTTTCAGCTCTGCCCTAACATTATGAACATCCTCCCTGGTGGCTTTCAGTTCTGCCTTAATCAATTCCATTTGGTCATCCATGGCTTTCTCCAACCTAGCTATTGCCTGGATAATTGTTAGCCTGAATTCTCTTTCTGACATATTGTCTATATGGATAGCCATTAGCTCTGTTGCAGAAGGCCCATCCTCTGTATTTTTCTTCTGTTGGGGATTCCTCCTCCTAGTCATTTTGGTGAGAGATGACTGAACAGATGTAGCTGGATGTATCGACCATGGTGCAGTCAAGGTGCAGACTGGAATGCTTCTGAACACTGACGATTCCTCACGCAAACAAGAGAAAAGAAAGAAAAAGAAAAGAGAGAGAGAGAGAGAGAGAGACAGGAAAAAAAGGGAAGATAAAAGGGAAGGTTCAGCCCAAATGGGCCCCAGGGTAAGATTTATGACATATACAAACAAAAACAAACAAAAACACTGATAAAATATATGACGAGAGAGAAAAAAATATATATAAGAAAAAAAAGTAAGAACCTCGTCAAAAAGAACCCCAAGTATAAGATTTATATACTATCAGGACAAACATAAATACACAGAGACACTGGCAGAAGAAAAATATGGGAGCATGGTTATAGATTCTCAGTGTGGGCGAGGAAGGTTATTTTGATTCTTCCTGGATGTATCTTGATATCTTTGTTAAAGGACTCAACTTTCCTAAGATAAAGGGGGATTAAAAATTGGTTTACCTATAGGGGTAGCATTGATTGGAGAAAGGGGGTTACCTTGAAGTTTAACTCTATATGAATATTAGAAAATAAAAATAAAAAAGGAATAAACTGGACTAAACTAAACCAAATGTTTTTTAAAAAATTAAAAAAATAGAAAAGCAAAAGAAAAACACATGTGTATGTATCAAAAAATTCAGGTTAGAAGTTTATTTTGGAATTTGATGTACTGGACATCTCACTGTGATGGTAAATAGGTTAAAAAATTATCTATATAAAAAAAGAAAAAAAATGAACCAGAATAGTGGGAATGAGTTAAAAATAAAAGTTGTATCTATGAAGTTGTGGTGGTTGTTCTGTTGTATTCTTTTTTTTTTTTTTTCTTTCCTGATTCGTTTTCTGGGGGAGGGGGCTGCCACATGGGTTTTTAGTCAATGATGTTACCTGAGTTAAGTCCTCCAGCCCCCCTCAAGGGGGTGGGCTCTGAGGAAACCCCTTTTTCAGCCTTTCATTTTCTGGAGGTTTTTATGTTTGTTCACTTCTTTTCTCTCGCCTTGACAGCTTTTGATGGTTTTTCGAGGTTTAGAGGAAAGCAAATGGCACCCCGACCTCCCTCTCAGAGAGAAGCCTCAGTCTGCTCCCCTGTGGGTGCTGCAGAGCCCATATTAATTCCCCCTTGGCCACTGGCAGAGCAGGTTCCTAGTTGTGTTCCCTGGGGACACAGGATCTCCTGCTTGTATGAAAAACCATGGCAGCGGAGGCTGTCTGGGCAGCTCCAGACCACCAGAGAGGTTCCAAGCAGCAATCGTACACTGAGATTTTTCTGCTGGCCGGGGATGGGGGTGCCTGGTCTTTCTGGTTCTAAGAGCACCAGGTTTGCGTGCACCTCTCCCAGGGGTGTGTGTGGGGTGGGAGCGGCGCAGGTCCTAGAGCACCAGGCTGGGCCTTCGTGCACCTCTCTCAGGGGAGGGTGTGGGGCACGCGCATCTCAGGCTGGTAGTTCATGCGCGTTCTGCCGTCTGGTGCGGCTCCCAGCCCCTCATAGGAGCCGGACTCCACACGTTCTCGGGCACGCTGGAGGCTCAGGGACCAAGACCTGGTTTCTCTGCCACACTCTTTCTGGCTCAGCACCAGGGGAGGCTGTCCTGGGTCCGGGGACTTAAGCTCCTGTCCCTAGCCACCCCAATTCCCACAATTTCTCCCCATGATCCTTTGCTCTTTTTGAGTGCTTTCAACCAGACTCCAAGTTAATGTTTGTCCCTAGACACAGGATACTCTCCTACTGGGGTATTACTTTCCAGTCGGTCGCCTCTGGTGGCTCCCTCCCCCTTTGTTTCTCTTCCGATATCAGTCTGATGTTCCCACTCCGCTTTACCTGCCCACTGGCGTCTTCTGCCCCCGTAGAGATCCAGACGTGTATAATTCTGATCTCAGGCTGATTTCATGGGTGATCGGAGTTCTTTGTTAGGTAATCAGCTCACTTTAGGGTACAGGTTGAAATGGCGCCTCCTCCTACTTCCCCTCCATCTTGTCTCTCCCTTGTGGGTAATCTTTTTAATGTGCTGTTGGATCCTACTGGCTAGGATCTTGTTGAGAATCTTGGCATCCATATTCATCAAGGATATTGGTCTGAAATTCTCTTTTTTGATGGGATCTTTGCCTGGTTTGGGAGTCAGGATAATGCTGGCTTCATAGAAAGTCTGGAAGTTTTCCTTCTGTTTCAATTTTTTTGAAACAGCTTCAGGACAATAGGTATTGTTTCTTCTTTGAATGTTTGGTAGAATTCCCCAGGGAATCTGTCAGGTCCTGGGCTCTTGTTTATTGGGAGGTTTTTGATCACTGTTTCAATCTCGTTACTAGATATTGGTCTATCCAGGTTGTCAATTTCTTCCTGTTTCAGTCTTGGAAGCTTATTGGTTTCCAGCAATGCTTCCATTTCTTCTATGTTGCTTATCTTATTGGCATATAACTGTTGATAATAATTTCTGATGATTATTTCTGTTTCCCCGGTATTGGAGCATGGACTCTCCATGGAGAGTCGTGATCTCTCTACTTTCATTGAATTTTAATAATTTGGGTCCTCTCTCTTTTCTTTTGGATTAGTGTGACCAATGGTTTATCGATTTTAATGATTCTTTCAAAGAACCAGCTTCTAATTTCATTGATCTGTTCTATTCTATCTCTAGTTTCTAACTCATTCATCTCTGCTCTAATCTTATTTCCCTTCTTGCACATGGGGTTGACTTAATTTGTTGTTGGTTTTCCAGTTATTTAAGGTGTAAAGAGAGTTGGTGTATTTGGGATTTTTCACTTTTTTTGAGTGAGGCTTGAATGGCTATGTATTTCCCCGTTAGCACCGCCTTTACCATATCCCATAGGTCTTGGACCAATGTGTCTTCATTCTCATTGGTTTCCATTAATTGTTTAAGTTCTTCTCTGATTTATTGGTTGATCCAAAGATTCTTGAGCATGATGGTCTTTAGTGTCTAATTGTTTGAATTCCTTCGGAACTTTTTGTTGTGGTGAGTCCAGTTCCAAACATTGTTATCTGAGAATATGCAGAGAATAATCTCGATCCTTTGGTGTTGGTTGAGCCCTGATTTGTGACCTAGTGTGTGGTCTAGTCTGGAGAAAGATCCATGTGTTCTTGAGAAGAATGAGTATTTTGTTCTTTTACAGTGGAATGTTCTGTATATATCTATGAGGTCCATCTGGTCCAATGTGTTATTCAAAACTCTTGTTTCTTTATTGATTTTCTGCTTAGGTGATCTGTCTTTGCTGAAGGTAGCATGTTAAGATACCCTTAATTAATGCATTTATATCAATATGACTCTTGATTTTCTTTAATGGTGGGCTTATGTAGTTGGCTTCTCCCATTCTGGGAGAATTCTCCCAGAATTCTTCTCCCATTCTGGGCATAAATATTTACAATTGTTAGATCTTCTTGGTTCATAGACCCTTCAAGAATGATGTAGTGTCCTTTTGTGTCTCTGAAGATAGTCTTTAGCTTAAAATCTAATTTATCTGATATGAGAATCACTACCCCAGCTTTCTTTTGAGGCCCATTGGCAGAAAGATGGTTCTCCATCCCTTCACTTTCAGGGTGGATGTATATTTTGGTTCAAAATATGTCTCTTGTAGACATCATACGGCCAGGTTTTGTCATTTTATCTAGTCTGCAACCCAGTGCCATTTCATGGGAGCATTTAGGCCATTCACATTGATAGTGATTATTGAAAGATGCCTTTTTATTGACACCATGTTGCCTGTGAAGTCCTTGTTTCTATAGATTATCTTTATGAATTTCTGATCTATGTCACTCTTGGGTTCTTTCTTCTTTTATAGAACCACTGTTAATAGTTTTTACAGTCCTGGCTTGATGGTCACATAATCTTTCAGACTTTGCCAGTCTTGGAAGCTCTTTATCTCTCCATCCATTCTGAATATAAGCCTTGCTGTATAAAGTATTCTTGGCTGCCCATTATTGTCATTATTGCCCTGAGTATGTCTTGCCAGCCCTTTCTGGCTTGCCAGGTTTCTGTGGACAGGTCTGACATTATTCTGATTGTCTTTCCTCTGTACATAAGGGATCTCTTCCTCCTAGCTGCCCTTAAGACATCCTTTCTGATTTTATGACTCCTGAATTTCACAATTAAGTGTCTGGAGGTCTTTCTAGACTCATTGATCTTGGTGGGTGTTCTTTCTGCCTCTAGAACATGAACACTTGTTCCATTTCCCCCAATTAGGGAAATTTTCATCCAGTATTTGTTCAACTATATCTTCTAGTCTTCTCTCTTTCTCCACCTCCTCTGGGATCCCAATAATTCTGACACTGGAACATTTAATGGTATCATTTATTTTCCTAATTCTGTTTTCATGGCTTTTAAGCTGTTTGTCCCAGGCCTCCTCCTGATCCTTCTTTTCTACCAGTTTTTCTTCTAGATCACTAATTCTATCTTCCACCTCGTTTACCCTACCTCTTAGTGTTAAGATTAGATTGGATTTCATTGATAATATTTTTAACTTCTGTCAGATAAGCTCTCACTTCTGCCTTAGAGATTCTATGTTGCTACTAATGGTCTTCTCCAACTAGCTGTTTCCTGGATAATCGTTACCCTGACTTTTCCATTTCTGACACATTATGTCCATATCAAATTGTTTTGTCACAAAAATCACAGTCTCTGAATTTTATTCTGTTGGGTATTCCTCCTCCTAGTCATTTTGGTGAGAGGTGGTTGAGGGATGTCTATCTGGATATATCAACCACAATCCAGTTTAGGTGCACCTTGGACAGTTTCAGAGCAATCAGAAGTCACCACCAAGAAGGAAGAGAAAAGAAAAAGAGAGAGAATAAGAGAGAAAGAGAAAGAAAAATCCCAGCCACAGTGAGCCCCTAAAGTGAGATTTATAAGGTAGAAAACAAAAAATGAACAAACAAAAAGACTGACAAAAGTAAAAGGAAAAAAAAAAGAAAGAAAAACCCAACCAAAATGAACCCCAAGAATAAGATTATATAGTACAAAAACAAAAGCAAATACGCAGAAACACTGACAAAAGAATAAGATTTGAAGATGGTTATAAAACCTCAATGTGGGCGAGTAAGGTTATTTCAATTCTTCCTGGGTGTTCCTCATTATCTTTGTTAAAGGACTCAACTTTCCAGAGATACAGTGAAATTAAAACTGGTTTATATATAGGAGTAGTATATAGGATTACCTGGAAGGATTGCCTAGAAGCTTATATCTATCTATCATCTATCTATCTATCTATCTATCTATCTATCATCTATATCTACATCTATCTATCTATCTATTTATATTTAAAAAAAAGAAGAGAAAAAGAAACACTGGTATATGTATGAAAAAATTCAAGTTAAAAAGCTATTATGTAGAGGGGGCAAGATGGCAGAGATGTTGGAGACCCTCTTTCAACTGGCTCCCTAAAGTGAGCTAAATATCTACCAGAACACTCTGAAAAACCATGAAATCAGCCTGAGATGTAAGATTATACACTTCTGGATCACTATGGGGACAGAAGACATCAGTGGAGAGGTAAAGCAGAGTGGAAACACTTGGACTGATATCAGAGGATAAACAGAAGGGGAAGGGAGCCACGAAAAACAACCCAGTGGAAAGTAATACTCCAATATGAAAGAGCCCTGTTGTTGGGGACCAGCATGAACTTGGAGTTTGGTTGAAGGCACTCAAAAAGAGCAAAAGATCTTAAAAGCACCCAGTGGAATTGGGTGGTCATGGGCATGGGCCTACCCGCATTGATCCAGGACGTCCACTGCCAGTGACCACCCATGCCAGAGAGAGTGTGGCAGAACCTCCAGTCTGTGGTCACTGAGCCCATGACTTTCTGCTGCTTGTACCGCCACTCAGCTTGGTGCACTCCTGCCCATGCCTGAAAGAGCTTGGTGTGGAGGCCAGCTGGCGCACTCTAGGTCCACAGCCTTCTGCGCCCTGCACACCCTATGAGACTGCAGGGTCTGAGAGCACTCCCACCCATGCCGAGAGAGCTTGATATGGGCACCAGCCCACATTTGTTAGGACCACAGGCTTCTGCTACTGGCCGAGGGTCTGGATGCTCCCAAACTGTGCCTGGGAGAACCTGGTGTGATCTCTGGTCAGGATCCCTCAATGGCAGCCTTCTGAGCTCACCCTGCATGGGCCTGGACCCCAGATGTCAGAACTGGCAAAGGCGGCGACCAAAAGCAGGTGCCCTGGACCAATATCACTTGTGGTTTTAGTGGCATGGAGGTGCAGAGACAAGAAGGTGCTTTGGGTGACCAATGAGATAGTGACTGGCAGTGTGCACCACCTGTGGGAGGTTGTGCTGTTCAGCAGAGTTTGCAGAGAGGGAGTCTCTGTGTTCTGGACCATCCAGAGGGGAGCAGACTGAGGCTTCTCTCTGAGGTGGAGGTCTGGCCGCAGTTTGCTTTTCACTAAGCCTCTGAAAGGCAGTAAAAAGCTGCCAAAGAACAAAAACCTCTGGAGAACAAAAGCGTGAAAAAAATGGTTTCCACAGAGCCCACCACCTTGATAAGGGGCAGGACCACAAACCCAAGCAAGACTGACTGAAAAACAACATGACAGGCCCCTCCACCAGAAGGCAAGCCAAAAGAATAAAAGGACAACCACCACAAGGTCCTGATAAAACTAAAACCCCAATATTGGGGGAAAACAATATATTAAGATCACAGTATTGCTCTAAAACTGTATATTTAATAGACACAACTTTTTTTTTTTAAATTCATTCTCATGATTCTTGTTCTTTTCTTTTTTTTAACCTGGTTACCATTACAACTAGAGGTTTAATATAACATATTCCATAATAACCTTTTAAATTTAACTTATTTTTTTTTTAATTTTTAATTTTTTAAATTTCTTTCCAGGGTACCAGAATTCATTGTTTATACAACACACCGAGTGGTCCATGCAAAACTTGCCCTCCATAATACCCACTATCAGACTCACCCAACGTCCACTCCCCGCCCCTTCTAACCCCTCAGATTGTTTTTCAGAGTCCATAGTCTCTCATGGTTCATCTCCACTTCCAATTTCCCTCAACTCTCTTCTCCTCTCCATCTACCCATGTCCTCCATGTTATTTCTTAAGCTCCACAAATAAGTGAAACCATATGATAATGGACTCTCTCTGCTTGACTCATTTCACTCAGCATAATCTCTTCCAGTCCCATCCATGTTGCTACAAAAGCTGGGTATTCATCCTTTCTGATGGAGGCATAATACTCCATAGTATAGATGGACCACATCTTCCTTACACATTCGTCCGTTGAAGGGCATCTTGGTTCTTTCCACAGTTTGGCGACTGTGGCCATTGCTGCTATGAATATTGGGGTACAGATGGCCCTTCTTTTCACTACATCTGAATCTTTGGGGTAAATACCAGGTAGTGCAATTCCAGGGTCACAGGGAAGCTCTATTTTTAATTTCTTGAGGAATCTCCACACTGTTCTCCAACGTGGCTGCACCAACTTGCATTCCCACCAACAGTGTAAGATGGTTCCCCTTTCTCCACATCCTCTCCAACACACGTTGTTTCCTGTCTTGCTAATCTAGGCCATTCTAACTGGTGTAAGGTGATATCTCAATGTGGTTTTAATTTGAATCTCCCTGATGGCTAGTGATGATGAACATTTTTCCATGTGTCTGATAGCCATTTGTATGTCTTCATTGGAGAAGTGTCTGTTCATATCTTCTGCCCATTTTTTAATATGGTTGTCTGTTTTGTGTGTGTTGAGTTTGAGGAGTTCTTTATAGATCCTGGATATCAACTTTTGTCTGTACTGTCATTTGCAAATATCTTCTCCCATTCCATGGGTTGCCTCTTTGTTTTGTTGACTGTTTCCTTCGCTGTGCAGAAGCTTTTGATTTTGGTGAAGTCCCAAAAGTTCATTATCGCTTTTGTTTCCATTGCCTTTGGAAACATATCTTGAAAGAAGTTGCTGTGGCTGATATCGAAGAGGTTACTGCCTATGTTCTCCTCGAGGATTCTGATGGATTCCTCTCTCATGTTGAGGTCTTTTATCCATTTTGAGTTATCTTTGTGTACGGTGTAAGAGAATGGTCGAGTTTCATTCTTCTACATATAGCTGTCCAGTTTTCCCAGCACCATTTATTGAAGAGACTGTCTTTTTTCCACTGGATATTTTTTCCTGTTTTTTCGAAGATTATTTGACCATAGAGTTGGGGGTCCCTATCTGGGCTCTCTACTCTGTTCCACTGGTCTGTGTGTCTGTTTTTATGCCAATATCATGCTGTCTTGGTGATCACAGCTTTGTAGGAAAGCTTGAAATCAGGTAACGTGATGCCGCCAGTTTTATTTTTGTTTTTCAACATTTCCTTAGCGATTCGGGGTCTCTTCTGGTTCCATACAAATTTTAGGATTATTTGCTCCAGCTTTTGAAAAATACCGGTGTAATTTTGATCGGAATGGCATTAAAAGTATAGATTGCTCTAGGCAGTATAGACATTTTGACAATGTTTATTCTTCCAATTCAAGAGCATGGAATGGTCTTCCATCTTTTTGTGTCTTCTTCAATTTCTTTTAGGAGTGTTCTGTAGCTCTTCGAGTACAGATCCTTAACCTCTTTGATTAGGTTTATTCCGAGGTATCTTATGGTTCGTGGTGCTATAGTAAATGGAATCGATTCTCTAATTTGCCTTTCTGTATTTTCATTGTTAGTGTATAAGAAAGCCACTGATTTCTGGACATTGACTTTGTATCCTGCCATGTTACTGAATTGCTGTATGAGTTCTAGAAGTTTGGGGGTGGAGTCTTTCGGGTTTTCCATATAAAGAATCATGTCATCTGCAAAGAGAGAGAGTTTGACTTCTTCCTTGCCAACTTGGATACCTTTTATTTCTCTTTGTTGTCTGATTGCTGTTGCTAGGACTTCTAATACAATGTTGAATAAGAGTGGTGAGAGTGGGCATCCTTGTCGTGTTCCTGATCTCAATGGGAAGGCTGCAAGCTTTTTCCCATTGAGGATGATATTTGCTGTGGGTCTTTCTTAGATAGATTTGATGAAGTTCAGGAATGTTCCCTCTATCCTTATACTTTGAAGCGTTTTAATCAGGAACAGATGCTGGATTTTGTCAAATGGTTTTTCAGCGTCAATTGAGAGGACCATGTGGTTCTTCTCTCTTCTCTTATTGATTTGTTCTATCACATTGATTGATTTGCGGATGTTGAACCATCCTTGTAACCCAGGGATGAATCCCACCTGGTCATGGTGGATAATCTTTTTAATGTGCAGTTGGATCCTGTTTGCTAGGATCTTGCTGAGAATCTTAGCATCCACATTCATCCGTGATATTGGTCTGAAATTCTCCTTTTTGATAGGGTCTTTGCCTGATTTGGGGATCAGGGTAATGCTGGCTTCATAAAAAGAGTCTGGAAGTTTTCCTTCTGCTTCAATTTTTTGAAACAGCTTCAGGAGAATAGGTGTTATTTCTTCTTTGAAAGTTTGATAGAATTCCCCAGGGAATCCGTCAGGTCCTGGGCTCTTGTTTTTTGGGAGGCTTTTGATCACTGCTTCAATCTCGTTACTAGATATCGGTCTATTCAGGGTGTCAATTTCTTCCTGGTTCAATTTTGGGAGTTTAGAGTTTTCCAGGAATGCATCCATTTCATCTAGGTTGCTTAGCTTATTGGCATATAACCGTTGGTAATAACTTCTGATGATTGTTTCTACTTCCTTGGTGTTAGTTGTGATCTCTCCCTTTCATTCATAATTTTATTAATTTGGGCTTTCTCTCTTTTCTTTTGTATTAGTGTGGCCAATGATTTATCGATCTTATTGATTCTTTCAAAAAACCAGCTTCTAGGTTCATTGATACGTTCTACTGTATCTCTGGTTTCTACCTCATTGATCTCTGCTCTAATCTTGATTATTTCCCTTCTTACGTGTGGAGTTGGTTTGATTTGTTGTTGATTCTCCAGTTCTTTAAGGTGTAGAGATAGCTGGTGTATTCTGGATTTTTCCATTTTTTTGAGGGAGGCTTAGATGGCTATATATTTCCCCCTTAGGACCGCCTTTGCTGTATCCCATAGGTTTTGGAGTGAATTGTCTTCATTCTCATTGGTTTCCATGAGTTGTTTAAGTTCTTCTTTGATCTCCTGGTTGATCCAAGCATTCTTAAGCAAGGTGCTCTTTAGCTTCCAGGTGTTTGAGTTCCTTCTGAACTTTTCCTTGTGATTGAGATCCAATTTCAAAGCATTGTGATCTGAGAATATGCAGGGAATCATCTCAGTCTTTGGTATCGGTTGAGCTCTGATTTGTGACCCAGTATGTGGTCTATTCTGGAGAAGGTTCCATGTGCACTTGAGAAGAATGAGTATTCTGTTGTTTTAGGGTGGAATGTTCTGTATATATCTGGGAGGTCCATCTGGTCCACTGTGTCCTTCAATGCTCTTGTTTCTTTATTGATTTTCTGCTTCAATGATCTGTCTATTTCTGAGAGAGGTGTGTTAAGATCTCCTACTATTAATGTATTCATATCAATATGACTCTTTATCTTGATTAACTGTTTTCTTATGTAATTGGCTGCTCCCATATTCAGGACATAAATATTTACAATTGTTAGATCATCTTGGTGGATAGTCCCTTTAAGAATGATGTAGTGTCCGTCTGTATCTCTGACTACTGTCTTTTATATAAAATGTAATTTATCTGATATGAAAATCTCTACCCCAGCCTGCTTTTGAGGCCCCTGGGTATGAAAGATGTTTTTCCATCCCTTCCCTTTCAGTCTGGATGTATCTTTAGGTTCAAAATTGGTCTCTTGTAGAGAACATATGGATTTGTCCTGTCGTTTTTTCCAGTCTGCATCCTTATGTCGTTTTATGGGTGCATTTAGGCCATTCACTTTTAGCGTGATTATTGAGATGTACATTTTTTTTTTGACATCGTGTTACTTGTGAAGTGTTTGTTTCTGTAGATTGTCTCCGTATATTTCTGTTCAATGATATTCAGAGTATTTTATTTTTCCTCTTTTATAGGAACCCCCCCCCCCAATACTTCCTTCAGTGTCGTCTTGGTGGTCACATACTCTTAAACCTTGCTGGTCCTGGAAGCTCTTTATCTCTCCATCCATTTTGAATGTCAGTCTTGCTGCATCAAGTATTCTTGGCTGCATGTTCTCCTCATTTATTGCCCTGAATATGTCTTGCCAGCCCCTTCTGGCTTGCCAGATTTCTGTGAACAGGTCTGACATTATTTTGATGGGCTTTACTCTGTACATAAGGGATTTCTTTGCCCTAGCTGCTTTCAAGAACTCCTGTCTAAAATTATCATTCATAATTTTCACTATCAGGTGTCTCAAGGTCTTTCTAGATTCTATGATCTTGGGGGCACACCTTTCTGCCTCTAGTACCTGAACACTGGTTCCTTTCGCGAGACTGGGAAAATTTTCATGGAGAATTTGTTCAGCTATATCTTCTAGTCTTTTTTCTTTCACCTCCCCCTCAAGGATTCCAATAATTTTGATGTTGAAACGTTTCATGGCGTCATTTATTTCCCTAATTCTGTTTTTGTGGCTTCTAAGCTGTTTGTTCCAGCCTTCCTCCTGATCCTTTTTCTCTATCTGTTTGTCCTCCAGATCACTAATTCTATCTTCTGCCTCAGTTACCCTAGCTTTTATAGAATTTAGATTAGATTGGAACTCATTGAGAGCATTGTGAACATCATCCCTGTTGGCTTTCAGTTCTTCCCTAATCAATTCCTTTTTGTCATCCATGCCCTTCTCCAACCTAGCTATTGCCTGGATAATTTTTAGCCTGAATTCCCTTTCTGACATACTGTCTATGTCCTTATCCAATAGCTGTGATGCAGAAGGCCCAGTCTCTGAATTTCCTTCTGTTGGGCATTACTCCTCCTAGTCTTTGGAGAGAGATGGCTGAACAGATGTGTAGTGGAATGTATTGACCATGGTGCAGGCAAGGTGCACCCTGAAACACTTCTGAGCAATCAGGTGTCCCCACCAAAAAGAAAGAAGAAAGAAAAAGAGAGAGAGAGAGAGAGACATGAAAAAAAATAAAAATAAAATAAAAGAGAAGACCCAGCCCACGTGGGCCCCAAGGTAAGATTTATGAAGTATAGAAACAAAAACAGACAAACCAAAAGACAAAGAAAAGTAGATGACAAGAGAAAAAAATAAATAATAATAATAATAATAATAATAATAATAATAATAAAGAACCTTGTCAAAAAGAACCCCAAGTGTAAGATTTATATACTACCAGGACAAAAACAAATACACAGAAAGTCTGACAGAAGAAAAAGATGGGAGAGTGGTTATAAATTCTGACTGTGTGCTAGGAAGTTTATTTTGATTTTTTCCTGGATGTATCTTGATATCTTTGTTAAAGGACTCAACTTTCCTGAGATAAAGGGGGATTAAAACTGGTTTACCTATAGGGGTAGCATTGATTGGGGAAAAGGGATTAACTTAAAGCTTATCTCTATATGAATATTAAAAAAATAAAAATAAAGAAAATAAAGAAAATTAAAAAATAGAAAAGCAAAAGAAAAACACAGGTATATATACCAAAAAGTTCAGGTTAAAAGGTTATTATGGAATTTGATACTGATCATCTCACTGGGATGATAAATAGTTAAAAAGCTATATATTTAAAAAGAAAAAGAAAAGAACTATAATATTGGGAATGAATTAAAAATAAAATTGTATCTATGAAGTAGTGGTGGCTGTCCTCTTGTCTTTTTTTGGCTGGGGGGCTGGCTTTCTGGGCGAGGGGCCTGTCTCGTGGGTTTTCAAGGCAGTGTTGCCTGAGTTAAGTCCTTCTGCTCCCATCAAGGGGCTGGATTCTGGGGAAACTTGTTTTTTAAGGCTTTTTTTTTTTCTAGAAGTTTTTTGTTTGTTTTTTCATTTGTTTTCTCTCCCCTTGGTGGCTTTTGGTGGTTTTTGGAGGTTTAGAGTAAAGCAAACTGCACCCAGACCTCCCTCTAAGAGAGAAGCCTCAGTTTCTTCCCCTCTGGGTGCTCCAGAGCACATAAATTCCCCTTCTGCCACTGGCAGAGCACATTCCCAATCACGGTCTCTGGGATCACAGGAACTCCCTCTTGTACCCAAAGCCAGGAGAAATACTAGCCGCAGCTGTCTGAGAAGCTCCAGACTGCCAGAAAGTTCCCAAGCAGAGATAGCACACTGAGATTTTCACACTGGCCCGGGCTGGAAATGCTCAGACTCTCTGGTCCTAGAGAGCACTGGCTGGCACCTGCACACACCTTTCTCAGGGGAGGGTGTAGGGTGCGACTCAGACTCTAGTCTCATGCACAGGCATGGAGAGTGCAAAAGACTGTGGTTCTGCCAGCTGGTGAGGCTCCTTCACCCTCACAGGCTCAGCCACCCAGACGTTCTCAGGCTCGCAGGTGACTCAGGGACCAAGACCTGGCTTCTTCGCCACACTCTCTCTGGCTCAGGCCCAGCAGTGGCTGTCCTGGGTTGGCGGACTTAAGCCCCTGTCCCTAAACACCTGATTCCCACAAATTACCCCAATGATCCTTTGCTCTTTTTGAGTGCTTTCAACCAGTCTCCAAGTTTATGCTGGTCCCCAATCACAGGGCACTCTCCTTTTGGGGTATTACTTTCCAATGTGTTGCTTCTGGTGGCTCCCACCCCCTTTTATTTATCTTATGATATCAGTCCGATGTTCCCACTCTGCTCTACCTGCCCACTGATGTCTTCTGCCTCCGTAGAGATCCAGAAGTGTATAATTCTAATCTCAGGCTGATTTCATGGGTGATCAGAGTTCTTTGGTAGGTAATCAGCTCACTTTAGGGGACAGGTTGAAACGGCGCCTCCTCCTACTTCTCTGCCATCTTGTCTCTGAGCTAAATTGAACTTTTTAATATATATACCTGTGTTTCTTTTCTTTTCTTTTCTTCTCTTTTGTTTTCTTTTTAATATACATATATGTATAAGCTTCAAGGCAATCCTTTCTCCCTAATCAAAACTCCCCCTATATATAAACCAGTTTTAAACTACCTTTATGTCTGGAAAGTTGACGCCTTTAACAAAGATATTAAGATATACCCAGGAAGAACCAAAATAATCTTCCTTGCACACATTAAGGATTTATAACACCCTCCCATCTTTTTCTTCTGTCAGTGTTTCTGTGTATTCGTTTTTGTTATGGTGTTATACAAATCTTATTTTTGAGGTTCATTTTGGCTGAGTTTTTTTTTTTCATTATCATTTACTTTGTTGGTATTTTTGTTTATATACTTTATAAATCTTACTTTTGGGGCTCATCCTGGCTGGGTTTTCTCTTTTTTTCTCTCTCTTTCTCTATTTTTTTTTCTTTTTTCTTCCCTTTTGTTGGTGACTTCCGATTGCTCCAAAATGTTCCAGGATGCACCATGACTGGATCATGGTTTGATATATTCAGCTATACATCCCCTCAATCATCTCTTACCAAAAGGAGGAGGAACGCCCTCAAGAGGAAAAATTCAGAGACTGTGCCCTCTCCATCAGAACTATTAGATATGGACATAAACAGTATGTCAAAAAGGGAATTCAGGCTAATAATTATCCAGGCAGTGTCTAGGTTGGAGAAAGCCATTAGTGACAACATAGAGTCTCTAAACACAGAAGTGAGAGCTGACCTGGCAGAAGTTAAAAATAGCTATCAATGAGATCCAATCTCATCCAAATACTCTAATATCTAGGGAAACTGAAGCAGAAGGTAGAATTAGTTATCTAGAGGACAAACTGATAGAGATAAAGGATCAGGAGGAAGCTTGGAACAAACAGCTTAGAAGCCATGAAAACAGAATTAGGGAAATAAATGAGGCCATGAAATGTTCCAACATCAGAATTATTGGGATCCCTGGGGGTGGAGAAATAGAGAAGACTAGAAGATAGAGTTGAAGAAATGCTGGATGAAAATATTCCCAATCTGGGGACTGGAACAAGAGTTTGTGTCCTAGAGGCAGAAAGTATACCCACCAAGATCAACGAATCTAGAAAGACCTCAAGGCACTTGATTGTGAAACTCTCAAACCATAATTTTAGAAAGAGCTTCTGAGGCCAGCAACAGGGAAGAGAGTCCTCAATTCAGAAGAGGGTGCAACAACAACAAAAAAGTCAGACCTGTCCACAGAAATTTGGCAAGCCAGAAAGGACTGGTAAGACATATTCAGGGCACTAAATGAGAATAAAATGCATCCGAGAATACTTTTTTCAGCAAGGCTGACTTCAAAATGGATAGAGAGATAAAGATCTTCCAAGACCAGCAAGGTTTAAAAGAGTATGTGATCACCAAGACAACACTGCAAGAAATATTAAGGGGGGTGGTTCTATAAAAGAAGAAAGAACAAAGAGTGACATAGAAAAGATATTTACAGAGACAATTTATAGAAACAAGGACATCACAGGAAACATGATGTCAATAAAAACTTACCTTTCAATAATCACTGCCAACATAAATGCCTAAATGCTCCTATAAAATGGCACAGGGTTGCAGATTGCATAAGATGACAGAACCCATCCATATGCTGTCTACAAGAGACACATTTGGAACCTAAAGATACATCCAGACTGAAAGGGAAGGGATGGAGAAACATCTTTCATACCAATGGGCGTCAAAAAAACAAAACAAAACAAAAAACCTGGGTAATGTTTCTTGTTATCAGATAAATTAGATTTTAAACTAAAGACTGTAGTGAGAGATACAGAAGGACAGCACATCATTCTTAAAGAGTCTATGCACCAAGAAGATTTAACAATTGTAAATATGCCCCCAATATGGGAGCTGCAAACTACATAAGCCGACTGTTAATAAAAATAAAGAGCCATATTGATATGAATATAGCAATATTAGAGGATTGTAACACATTGGTCCAAGACCTATGGGATATCATAAAGGCGGTGCTAATGGGGAAATACATAGCCATTCAAGCCACACTCAAAAAAAGTGAAAAATCCCAAATACACCAACTCTCTTTACACCTTAAAGAACTGGAAAACCAACAACAAATTAAGTCAACCCCATGCGCAAGAAGGGAAATAATCAAGATTAGAGCAGAGATGAATGAGTTAGAAACTAGAGATAGATTAGAACAGATCAATGAAATTAGAAGCTGGTTCTTTGAAAGAATCATTAAAATCGATAAACCACTGGTCACACTAATCCAAAAGAAAAGAGAGAGGACCCAAATTATTAAAATTCAATGAAAGTAGAGAGATCATGACTCTCCATGGAGAGTCCATTCTCCAATACCAGGGAAACAGAAATAATCATCAGAAATTATTATCAACAGAGGCGCCTGGGTGGCACAGTGGGTTAAAGCCTCTGCTTTCAGCTCAAATCATGATCTCAGGGTCCTGGGATCAAGCCCCACCTCAGACTCTCTGCTCAGCAGAGAGCCTGCTTTCCCCCACCACGCCCCCGCCTGCTTCTCTGCCTACTTGTGATCTCTGTCTGTCAAATAAATAAATAAAATCTTAAAAAAAAGAAATTATTATCAACAATTATATGCCAATAAGATAAACAACATAGATGAAATGGAAGCATTCCTGGAAACCAATAAGCTTCCAAGACTCAAACAGGATAAAATTGACAACCTGGATAGACCAATATCTAGTAACGAGATTGAACGAGATTGAAAAACAGCCTGAGGGTTATGAAGGGATGGGGGGGAGGTTGGGGGAACCAGGTGGTGGGTATTAGGGAGGGCACGGATTGCATGGAGCACTGGGTGTGGTGAAAAAACAACGAATACTGTTATGCTGAAAAGAAATAACAAATTAAGAAAAAAACATCCCAATAAACAAGAGCCCAGGACCTGACAGATTCCCTGGGAATTCTACAAAACATTCAAAGAAGAAATAATACCTATTGTCCTGAAGCTGTTTCAAAAAAATTGAAACAGAGGTCTCAGGAGACAAGATGGCGGGGAAGTAGGAGGAGCCGCCTTTTCAACCTGTACCCTAAAGTGAGCTGATTACCTACCAAAGAACTCCAATCAACCATGAAATCAGCCTGAGATCAGAATTATACACGTCTGGATCTCTACAGGGGCAGAAGACGCCAGTGGGCAGGTAAAGTGGAGTGGGAAAGTCGGACTGATATTGGAAGATAAACAAAAATGGGAGGGAGTCACTGGAGGCGAACCATTGGAAAATAATACCCCGATACAAGAGTGCCCTGAGTCTGGGGACCAGCATTAACTTGGAGTCTGGTTGAAAGCACTCAAAAAGAGCAAAGGATTGCGGGGGGAAATTGTGGGAATCAGGGAGGTTAGGGACAGGGGCTTAAGTCCCTGGACCCAGGACAGCCTCCCCTGGTGTTGAGCCAGAGAGTATGGCGGAGATACCAGGTCTTGGTCCCTGAGCCGCCAGCGCGCCCGAGAACGCTTGGGGTCCAGCTCCTGTGAGGGGCTGGGAGCTGCGCCAGATGGCAGAACACAGCGCCGTGCTATCAGAGCCTAAGACCCGCCCACCCCACACCCTCCCCAGAGAGAGGTGTGTGAAGGCCCAGCCTGGTGCTCTCGGACCCGTGCACCTCGCTATCAGAGCCTGAGATGCGAGCCCCCCACACACTTCCCTGGGAGAGGTGCGTGCAAGACCGGCTCTCCAGTTGGTCTTTTAGTTTAGTTTAGTCCAGTTTATTCCTTTTTAATTTTTATTTTCTAATATTCATATAGAGTTAAACTTCAAGGTAACCCCCTTTCTCCAATCAATGCTATCCCTATAGGTAAACCAATTTTTAATCCCCCTTTAACTTAGGAAAGTTGAGTCCTTTAACAAAGATATCAAGATACATCCAGGAAGAATCAAAATAACCTTCCTCACCCACACTGAGAATTTATAACCACTCTCCCATCTTTTTCTTCTGCCAGTGTTTCTGTGTATTTGAGATTGTCCTGATAGTATATAAATCTTCTAATTGGGGTTCTTTTGATGAGGTTCTTCCTTTTTTTTTTTTTTGCTTTTATATCTATCTATCTATATATATATATTCTATTCTCATATGCTTTTATCAATCTTTTTATTTGCCTTTTTTTTAATATTTCATAAATCTTACCTTGGGGCTTATTTGGGCTGAACCTTCTCTTTTATGTTCCTTTTCTTTCCTGGCTCTCTCTCTTTCTCTCCTTTTTTTTCTTTTTCTTTTCTTTTTTCTCATATTTGGTTGGGGAATCCTGATTGCTCAGAAGTGTTCCAGGGTGCACCTTGACTGAACCACGGTCGATATATCCAGCTACATCTGTTCAGTCATCTCTCACCAAAATGAATAGGAGGAGGAATCCCCAACAGAAGAAAAATACAGAGGATGGGCCTTCTGCAACAGAGCTAATTGCTATCCACATAGACAATATGTCAGAAAGGGACTTCAGGCTAACAATTATCCAGGCAATAGCTAGGTTGGAGAAAGCCATGGATGACCAAACAGAATTCATTAGGGCAGAACTGAAAGCCACGAGGGATGATGTTCACAATGTTAGGGAAGAACTGAAAGCCACCAGGGATGATGGTCACAATGCTCTCAATGAGTTCCAATCTAATCCAAATTCTCTAAAAGCTAGGGTAACTGAGACAGAAGATAGAATTAGTGATCTGGAAGACAAACAGATAGAGAGAAAGGATCAGGAGGAAGCCTGGAACAAACAGCTTAGAAACCACAAAAACAGAATCAGGGAAATAAATGATGCCATGAAACGTTCCAACGTCAGAATTATTGGAATCCCTGAAGGGGAGGAGAAAGAAAGAAGTCTAGAAGATATAGTCTAACAAGTTCTTCATGAAAATTTTCCCAATATCGCGAATGGAACCAGTGTTCATGTACTAGAGGCAAAACGGTCTCACTCTAAGATTATACATTCTAAAAAAACATCAAGGCACCTGATAGTAAAATTGAGAAATCATAATTGTATTACAGTCTCTTGAAAGCCGCTAGGACAAAGAAGTTCCTTACGTACAGAGGAAAGCCCATCAGAATAACGTCAGACCTGTCCACAGAGACCTGGCAAGCCAGAAAGGGCTGGCAAGATATATTCAGGGCACTAAATGAGAAGAACATGCAGCCAAGAATACTTTATCCAGCAAGACTGACATTCAAAATGGATGGAGAGATAAAGAGTTGCCAAGACCGGCAAGGCTTGAAAGACTATGCAACCACCAAGCCGACACTGCAGGAAATATTAAGGGGGGTTCTATAAAAGAGGAAAAACCCTAAGAATAGCATTGAACAGAAATATAGAGACAATCTACAGAAAGAAAGACTTCAAAGGTAACACGATGTCTTAAAAACATATCTATCAATGATCACTCTCAATGTGAATGGCCTAAATGCACCTATCAAATGACACAGGGTTGCAGATTGGATAAAACGACAGGACCCATCCATATGTTGTCTACAAGAGACCCATTTCGAACCTAAGGATACAGCCAGACTGAAAGTGAAGGGATGGAGAAGCATCTTTCATGCCAATGGGCTTCAAAAGAAGGCCGGGGTAGCGATTCTTATATAAGATAAATTAGATTTTCAACTAAAGATGGTAGTCAGAGATACAGAAGGAGACTACATAATTCTTAAAGGGACTATCCACCAAGATGATCTAACAATTGTAAATATCTACGCCCCCAATATGGGAGCAGCCAATTACATAAGAAAACTATTAATCAAGATAAAGAGTCATATTGATATAAAGACATTAATAGTAGGATATCTTAACATGTCTCTCTCAGTAATAGACAGATCATTGAAGCAGAAAATCAATAAAGAAACAAGAGCATTGAAGGACACAGTGGACCAGATGGACCTCCCAGATATATACAGAACATTCCACCCTAAAACAACAGAATACTCATTCTTCTCAAGTGCACATGGAACCTTTTCCAGAATAGACCACATACTGGGTCACACATCAGTGTGTGACACCAAAAGATACCAAAAGACTGAGATTATTCCCTGCATATTCTCAGATCACAATGCTTTGAACTGGAGCTCAGTCACAAGGAAAAGTTTGGAAGGAACTCAAACACCTGGAAGCTAAAGACCACCTTGCTTAAGAATGCTTGGATCAACCAGGAGATCAAAGAAGAACTTAAACAACTCATGGAAACCAATGAGATTGAAGACACTTCGGTCCAAGACCTATTGGAGACAGCAAAGGCAGTCCTAAGGGGGAAATATATAGCCACCCAAGCCTCCCTCAAAAAAATGGAAAAATCCAGAATACACCAGCTGTCTCTACACCTTAAAGAACTGGAGAATCCGCAACAAGTCAAACCAACTCCACACACAAGAAGGGGAATAATCAAGTTAGAGCAGAGATCAATGAGGTAGAAACCAGAGATACAGTAGAACGTATCCATGAAACTAGAAGCTGGTTTTTTGAAAAAATCAATAAGATCAATAAACCATTGGTCACACTAATCCAAAAGAAAAGAGAGAAATCCCAAATTAATAAAATTATGAATGAAAAGGGAGAGATCACAACTAACACCAAGGAAGTAGAAACAATCATCAGAAGTTATTATCAACAGTTATATGCCAATAAGCTAAGCAACCTAGATGAAATGGATGCATCCCTGGAAAACTCTAAACTCCCAAAATTGAACCAGGAAGAAATTGACACACTTAATAGACAAATATCTAGTCACAAGATTGAAGCGGTGATCAAAAGCCTCCCAAAAAACAAAAGCCCAGGACCTGAAGGATTCCCTGGGGAATTCTATCAAATTTTCAAAGAAGAAATGACACCTATTCTCCTAAAGCTGTATCAAAAAATTGAAGCAGAAGGAAAACTTCCAGACTCTTTTTATGAAGCCAGCATTACCCTGATCCCCAAACCAGGCAAAGACCCTACCAAAAAGGAGAATTTCAGACCAATATCACGGATGAATGTGGATGCTAAGATTCTCAGCAAGATCCTAGCAAACAGGATCCAACAGCACATTAAATAGATTATCCACCATGACCAGGTGGGATTCATCCCTGGGTTACAAGGATGGTTCAACATTCGCAAATCAATCAATGTGATAGAACAAATTAATAAGAGAAGAGAGAAGAACCACATGGTCCTCTCAATTGACTCTGAAAAAACATTTGACAAAATCCAGCATCCGTTCCTGATTAAAACGCTTCAAAGTATAGGGATAGAGGGAACATTCCTGAACTTCATCAAATCTATCTATGCAAGACCCACAACAAATATCATCCTCAATGGGACAAAGTTTGCAGCCTTCCCGTTGAGATCAGGAACACGACAAGGATGCCACTTGTTCAACATATGTATTAGAAGTCCTAGGAACAGCAATCAGACAACAAAGAGAAATAAAAGGTATCCAAATTGGCCATGAAGCAGTCAAACTCTCTCTCTTCATAGATGACATGATTCTTTATATGGAAAACCCGAAAGACTCCACTCCCAAACTTCTAGAACTCATACAGCAATTCAGTAACGTGTCAGGATACAAAGTCAATGTACAGAAATCAGTGGCTTTCTTATACACTAACAATGAAAATACACAAAGGCAAATTAGAGAATCGATTCCATTTACTATAGCACCAAAAACCATAAGATACCTCGGAATAAACCTAACCAAAGAGGTAAAGGATCTCTACTCGAGGAACTACAGACCACTCATGAAAGAAATTGAAGAAGACACAAAAAGATGGAAGACCATTCCATGCTCTTAGATTGTAAGAATAAACATTGTTAAAATGTCTATACTGCCTAGAGCAATATATACTTTTAATGCCATTCCAATCAAAATTCCACCGGTATTTTTCAAAGAGCTGGAGCAAATAATCCTAAAATTTGTATGGAACCAGAAGAGACCCCGAATCGCTAAGGAAATGTTGAAAAACAAAAATAAAACTGGCGGCATCACGTTACCTGATTTCAAGCTTTCCTACAAAGCTGTGATCACCAAGACAGCATGGTACTGGCATAAAAACAGACACACAGACCAGTGAACAGTGTAGAGAGCCCAGATAGGGACCCTCAACTCTATGGTCAAATAATCTTCGACAAAGCAGGAAAAAATATCCAGTGGGGGAAAAAAAAAACAGTCTCTTTAATAAATGGTGCTGGGAAAACGGGACAGCTATATGTAGAAGAATGAAACTCGACCATTCTCTTACACCGTACACAAAGATAAACTCGAAATGGATAAAAGACCTCAACGTGAGACAGGAATCCATCAGAATCCTCGAGGAGAACATAGGCAGTAACCTCTTCAATATCAGCCACAGCAACTTCATTCAAGATATGTCTCCAAGGGCGATGGAAACAAAAGCGAAAATGAACTTTTAGGACTTCATCAAAATCAAAAGCTTCTGCACAGCAAAAGAAACAGTCAACAAAACAAAGAGGCAACCCACGGAATGGGAGAAGATATTTGCAAATGACAGTACAGACAAAAGGTTGATATCCAGGATCTATAAAGAACTCCTCAAACTCACACACAAAACAGATGATCATATTAAAAAATGGGCAGAAGTTATGAACAGACACTTCTCCAATGAAGACATACAAATGGCTATCAGACACGTGAAAAAATGTTCACCATCACTAGCAATCAGGGAGATTCAAATTAAAACCACATTGAGATATCATCTTACACCAGTTAGAATGGCCTAGATTAGCAAGACAGGAAACAACGTGTGTTGGAGAGGATCTGGAAAAAGGGGAACCGTCTTACACTGTTGGTGGTAATGCAAGTTGGTGCAGCCACGTTGGAGAACAGTGTGGAGATTCCTTAAGAAATTAAAAATAGAGCTTCCCTATGACCCTGCAATTGCACCACTGGGTATTTACCCCAAAGATACAGATGTAGTGAAAAGAAGGGCCATCTGTACCCCAATATGCATAGCAGCAGTGGCACAGTCGCCAAACTGTGGAAAGAACCAAGATGCCCTTCAACGGACTAATGGATAAGGAAGATATGGTTCATATACACTATGGAGTATTATGCCTCCATCAGAAAGGATGAATACCCAACTTTTGTAGCAACATGGATGGGACTGGAAGAGATTATGCTGAGTGAAATATGTCAAACAGAGAGAGTCAAGTATCATATGGTTTCACTTATTTGTGGAGCATAACAAATAACATGGAGGACATGTGGAGATGGAGTGGAGAAGGGAGTTGAGGGTAATTGGAAGGGGAGGTGAACCATGAGAGACTATGGACTCTGAAAAACAACCTGAGGGTTTTGAACTGGTGGGGGGTTGGAGGTTGGGGGAACTAGGTGGTGGGTATTAGGGAGGGCACAGATTGCATGGAGCACTTGGTGTGGTGAAAAAACAATGAATACTGTTACACTGAAAAGAAATAAAAAATTAAAAAAAATCTGAAACAGAAGGAAAACTCACAGACTCTTTCTATGAAGCCAGCGTTATCCTGACCCCCCAAACAGGAAAAGATCCCATCAAAAAGGAGAATTTCAGACCAATATTACAGATGAATATGTATGCCAAGATTCTCAACAAGATCCTAGCCAGTAGGATCAAACAGCTCATTAAAAAGATTACCCACCATGACCAGGTGGGATTTATCCCTGGGATGCAGTGGTGGTTCAACATTCGCAAATCAATCAATGTGATAGAACAAATCAATAAGAGAAGAGAGTAGAATCACATGGTGCTCTCAATTGATGAAGAAATAGCATTTGACATTATATAGCATCCATTCCTGATTAAAACACTTCAGCGTATTGGCATAGAGGAAACATTCCTCAACTTCATAAAATCTATCTATGAAAAACCCACTGTGACTATCATTCTCTATGGGGAAAGGTGACATCCTTCTCTTTGAGATCAGGAAGACCACAAGGATGCCCACTCTTGCCCCTGTTGTTCAGTATAGTACTAGAAGTCCTAGTAGCAGTAATCGGACAACAAAAAGAAATGAAAAGTATTCATATTGGTAATGAAGAAGGTAAACTCTCTCTCTTCACAGATGACATGAAACTTTGTATGGAAAACTGAAAAGACTATGTACCCAAACTACTAGAACTCATACAGCAATTCAGCAATGTGGCAGGATACAAAGTCAATTCACAGAAGTCAGCTGCTTTCTTATACACTAACAGTGAAAATACAGAAAGGGAAATTAGAGAATTGATTCCATTTACTATAGCACCAAGAACCATAAAATACCTGGGAATAAACCTAACCAAAGAGGTAAAGGATCTGTACTTGAGGAACTACCTATAACTCATGGAAGAAATTGAAGAAGACAAAAAGATGGAAAAGAATCCCATGCTCATGGATCAGGAAACAAACAAACAAAAACAAAAACAAAAAACAAAAAACAAAAAACAAAAAAAAAACAAAAAAACACGTTGTTAAATTTCTATACTGCCTATAGAAATCTGTAATTTCAATGTCATCCTGGTCAAAATTCTACCAACATTTATCAAAGAGTTGGAAGAAACAATCCTAAAATTTGTATGGAACCAGAAGAGGCCCCGAATTGCTAAGGAAATGTTGAGAACGAAACACAAAACTGGGGGCATCACATTGCCTGATTTCTTGCTTTACTACAAAACTGTGATAACCAAGACAGCATGGTACTGGCACAAAAACAGACACATAGACCAGTAGAACAGAATAGGGAGCACAGATATGGACTTGCAACTCTATAGCAAAATAACCTTCGACAAAGCACGATAAAATATCCAATGGAAAAAGACAGTCTCCTCAGTAAATGGTGCTGAGAAAATTGGACATCTATGTACAGAAGAATGATACTTGTCCATTCTCTTATACCATGCACAAAGATAAACTCGAAATGGATAAAAGAACTCAATGTGAGGCAGGAATCTATCAAAATCATGGAGGAGAACATAGGCAGTAACCTCTTCAACATCAGACACAACAACTTCTTTCAAAACATGTCTCTAAAGGCAACAGAAGCAAAAGTGAAAATGAACTTTTGGGACTTCATCGACATCAAAAGCTTTTGCACAACAAAGGAAACATTCAGCAAAGCAAAGAGACAACCCAGGAAATGGGAGAAGATATTTACAAATGACGCTACTGACAAAGGGCTGATATCCAAGATCTATAAAGAACTCCTCAAACTCAACACACACAAAACAGATAATCATATCAAAAAATAGAAGACATAAACAGACAGTTCTCCAAGGAAGACATACAATGGTTAACAGGCACATGAAAAAATGTTTATCATCATTAGCCATCAGGGAGATTCAAATCAAAACCACTCGAGATACCACCTTACACCAGTTAAAATTGCCAGAATTAATAAGACAGTAAACAACAAGTGTTGGAGAGGGTGTGGAGAAAGGGGAACCCTTGTACACTGTTGGTGGGAATGCAAGTTGGTGCAGCCACTTTGGAAAACAGTGTGGAGATTCCTTAAGAAAGTTAAAATAGAGCTACCCTATGACCCTGCAATTGCCCTACTGGGTATTTACCCAAAAGATACAGATGTAGTGAAAAGAAGGGCCACCTGTACCCAAATGTTCATAGCAGCAATGGCCACAGTTGCCAAACTGTGGAAAGAACCAAGATGCCCTTCAACAGACAAATGGATAAAGAAGATATGGTCCATATATACAATGGAATATTATGCCTCCTTCCGAAAGGATGAATACCTCCCCCCCCTTCTTTTTATCAATGTGGACGGGACTGGAAGAGAGTATTCTGAGTGAAATAAGTCAAGTAGAGAGAGTCAAATATCATATGGTTTCACTTACTTATGGAACATGAGGAATAACACCAAGGACATTGGGATGAAAGGAGAACTGAGTTGGAGGAAATCGGAGGGGGAGATGAACCATGAGAGACTATGGGCTCTGAGAAAGAAACTGACAGTTTGGAAGGGGAGGAGGATTTGGTGAAACTGGTGGTGGTTATTAAGGAGGGCATATACTGTGTTGAGCGCTGGGTGTGGTGTTCATAGACAACGAATTTTGGAACACTGGAAAAAAAAGTTATTATGTAATATGTTGTATTAAACATCTAGCTGTATAGATAAGTTGGTTAAAAAAATAAAAGAATAAGAACCATGAGAATGTATTAAAAACATTTTATATATGAAGTATACAAGTTTTGGGGCAGTACCGGGTGCTTAATATATTGTTTTCCCCTGATGTTGGGGTTTTACAGTTTTATGGGGGCTCTGTGTTTATTGTTCTCTTGTTCCTTTGGCTTGTCTTCTGGGGGAGGGGCCTGGTGGGCTGTTTTTCACTCAATCTTGTTTGGGCTTAGTCACCCTGCCCCCTATCTAGGGGTGGGGCTCTGTAGAAACTTTTTTTCAGGCTTTTGTTCTTTGTAGATTTTTGTTCTTTGGTGGTTTTTTGTGTCTTTTCAGAAGGTTAGTGCAAAGTAAACTGTCATCACCCAGTACTCCACCTCAGAGAGAAGCCTCAGTCTGCTCCCTTCTGGATGGTCCAGAACACACAGACTCCCGCTCTGCAAACTCCACTGAACACTGCAACCTCCCACAGGTAGTGCACACTCCTAACTACTGTCTCAGTGGTCACCTAAGGCCTCCGCTTGTCTCTGCACCCCTGTGCCACTAAAACCATGAGCAATATTGGTCTGGGTGAGCCCTATGCCAGTGGCTGCCTTTGCAGGGAGGGACTGCTGTCTGGAGTCCCCGCCAACACTGGGTGCACTCAGACTAAGCTGTGGTGCAAGTCATGGAATGCTGCATGTCCATCAACCTCCAGCAGGAGTCTTCCCTGGGCTCTCTCAGGTGTGGGTGGGGTGCGTGCAGCCTCAGGGTGGTGCAAGCAGTGGAGTGCTGCAGCTTAGGGACCACCAATTGGATCCCCCACCAGGCTCTCTCAGACATAGGTGGGCACCGGCTGTGACTGCCCTGAGACAGTGGGCTTAGGTCCATGCCTGTGGCCGTCTGATTCCACCAATTGTCCCTTAAGAACCTTTGTTCTCTTTGAGTGTTTTTAACCAGACTCTGAGTTAATGCTGGTCCCCAACCACATGGCACTTTCGTATGGAGGTATTATTTTCCAGTGGGTCGCTTATGGTGGCTCCCTTCACCTTTTGTTTATCCTCCGATATCAGTCCAAGTGCTCCCACTCTGCTTTATGTCTCCACTCATGATCTTCTGTCCCTGTAGAGATCCAGAAGTGTATAATCTTACATATCAGGCTGATTTCAGTGTTCTGGTAGATATTTAGTTCAATTCAGGGGACTGGTAGAAACAGGGTCTCCTACTTCTCTTCTATTTTCTACTTTGGCTCCAGATTTCACAAGTTTTTGCTAGTATGTCATTTGTTGTTCTGGGATCCAGTCAAAATATTCACACTGTATTTATTCATCGTGGCATACTGAAATCCTCCAATATGTAAGGTTTTCAGTCTTTCTTTGTTTTCTTGACTTTAGGAATTTTGCCTAACCACCCATCCCTGACAGCACAACTGAAGGCTCAGATACCCAGCAAGGGATTCAGGCAAGTTCTGTGCCTGAAATTCTTGTTTTCCCTACATCTTTGCACAACATCTCACATCCTAGTAGTTTGTTCCTGGACACAGTGAGCCTCAGCCAGCCCTGAGCAAAGGAGGCTGGGAAGGAAGGGAGCATCTCTGTTCTGTCCCCTGGAATGGAAGAGACTGTGGAGGACTGTGGAGGACTGTGCCCCTGCTGGGATGGTCCTTAGGCTCTGACCTAGAAACCTAAAAAAGTTGGTTAACTGTATAAAGAGGGAAAAATTGCCAGTTCAACAGGCTCTGATTATTACAACTTGGACCACCTGACAAAGTTTCTGTATCATCATGGGTTTTATGTTTGTTTTTCTTTCTCCTGACTTTACATAGGTTGTGTAAGAAATTGGGAGGAAGGACACTGTGATCCAGAAGCTACTTCCAAGTACAGTCAGTGTGAATTCAAGGTATTTTAAATTGCAAGAGAGTCAGTGTCCATGGTTCCAGGAAAGCTGAGGTGTTTGTCCCACTTCCCTCTGTGTGTGTCCCTGTGACCAGCACCGCTATGCCAGGTCTGACAGTTACAATCTGTCTCCTTCTCAAGCTGGAGCCCAGAGATGAGCAGAAGTCCTACATTGGCTGAAGCACCTTTGGACCCAGAGAAGCAGCTGGGACCCTGGGACCCTGGTGTTTATACGAGTCTGAGTAGTAGTACAGGAGATACCAGGAAGGCTCTCTGGCTTCCTCTGGAACCAGTATAGGTAGTAGCTCCCAACACTTATCCCACTGCTCAGGATGAAGGCGTGTCTGACTGTTGTTCTGGGAAACACAGAAAGGGAGGGAAGCTGGGTCATTTCAAGCTGGGACAGGGAAACTGCAACCATAGCCACTTATGGATAATGGGGCAGTGGCCAGGGAAGAGCTTCTCAGGATCTAAGCCACAGGGCCAGATACCAGCTGGAGGGCTTCCCTGTGTCCCTGAGTTCTGTCACAATCTGTGCCATGAGAGAGGAAAACAGGGACAGGAGTCCAAGCCTCAGTGACACAACCCCTGTTCCCCACAGTGGGCTGGGCTGCCCCAAGCCTCCTTTTCTCCTCCACCCTATGCCACAGAAGGGGCTGTCTTTGCAAGTGGGGTCCATCCAGTGACTGCCCAGCCTCTTCCTGAGCCCTGGTGCTGGAGCTCAGCTTATACTACACACTGAGGAGGATAGGGTTTGGCTTTCACCCCCGGGGAGAACCCTGGGAGGAAGCATCTGCTGAGACCACA